>NC_134014.1:10720243-10895479 GCF_040712315.1 Castanea sativa | reverse complement strand
TAAATTAAGAGAGAGAAAATAAGAACAAAGTCTCCTAACCTTTTCGTGATTCTCTTCCAAGATGCAAAGTAGGGTTATAAATGAGTTTTGGTTTTGTTGGACAATATATATTCTCTTCTGATTTGTAGGATTTATAATGGATCAATGGTGCGATTTACTTGAAATTCCAATATTACCCACTAGAATTTGGGGCATGTCTTTGTTTGGCCATATTTCTAGATCTCATTAACCTAGAAAGGCCTAAGCCTTTTGAAAAATGTGGTCAGTCAAATGGTAGTTTGGATTTTTTAATTTACCATTTAGAAAAAAATAAATAAGTAAATAAATCGTATTTCCCAAATTGTCCTTTTATTGGTGTGTATATGATAACATAAATATCATAACACCCCTATAGCTCTTTATATGACAACTTTACGGCTCTAACTATTATCACATAAGACCGGTATCGGGTACCCTGACCAAGAGGCTCAGCCTTCACAGGTTAGGGACCACCTTTCTTGCAAGTGATATGACATTTATAGTTTTGTTTATTAATTTCATGGAAATTTTTAGAGTTTTACAAAAACAAGTATTCAAAAATTAAGCATTTATTGACAAAATTTAGGATTAAACAAGGATAACTAGCTTGGCAAAACTCGAAATGATGATTGATCGTAGCTCAGCTTCTTAGTAGCATTTCGACAACACTTCCACAATGTTATTAGACTTCAAGCTTGGATCAACCAAATTTTTGGCAGAGCTTCCTTAGTCAGGTAACTCAGGTTGGAATTATAGGTTTCGAATTATACAAAATTTTGGCAAGGGTTGGAATCTAGCTAATTCAAACCGAACAAAAGTTATCAACAAAAAACTCTTTAAAAATTTTAGAAGACAAAAAAAGAAATTCTTGCAACTATATATATATAATTTTTGGTTACGTTCCTGATGAGAAAAATTGTTTTTAAAATATCAACCATCTAGAAATACCAAAAAAAAAGAAGTATTATGGAGTTGTAGGTGAGTATAAAAATAAAATAAAAGTGTATTATCTAGATGTTTATAGGGGTGTTTGGTAGAGTAATTTGTGATGAGATTTTTATTTTTTTTTAAATACGTGTAGACAAAAAAATATGTAATATTGTTTAAAATGTAAAAATGTGAGTTTAAAATCCTAAACCAAACAGACTTTATAGCTTTTCGTGGATTTATAATTTTTTTTTTTTTTTTGCACTGAATAATGTTTAATTTATTCGATTCTTTGTAACAATCTAGTCTGATTTGCATGCAATGATGATATAGTTCTCTTATTAGACAGTACAGTCTCATGTACGGAAAAAAAGACAGTACAGTCTCAAATGGATTTTTAAATCCAGCCATACGTGATATTTCTGACGTAATACTTCTTAGCTCATACTGTGCATATTGAGCTTACTTTTAAAAAGCATTAATATTACTGTCTTTCAATGGGGTAGGCAAGATTTGATAGGTATTGAATTGAGGTGGCAAGAAAAACAAAAACGACTAGAGAAAAGGTAGCAGAAAGCTGGTCATGAAGCTTATCCATTACACATGGAAGCATATTTACCCAAATTATTGAGATTTAGATTATAGATAAAATGGATATATATATATTTGAAGGTGTAGCCCATGGTACCTATTTTGGTTACCATAATGTTTAGAGCACCTTTCCTTTTGCGTCCTTTTCTCAATGGCTAATGTTAAGTTCTAGATTAACAAATTTCAATCTAATTTTAATTGAATTTATAATGTGCTATAAAAAATTTAAGATTAAAAATCCAAAATAACTTAAGATAATAAAAATTGAAGATTTTGACAAGCCTTTAATTGATGCTTGAGGGATCGAACTAGCGTCTTCAACAATAATCTTTTGGTCATAGTGAAATGAGATTATTGTCAATTTCTCAATAGTGGCTCATATATATGATCCTATATATGATCTATATTAACATTTTTGTAATTTGCTTTGTAAGTATAAGTACTTAGCATAATCCAACCAAATTTTAGGAGTTCGCACATTAAACTTTCAAAATCTAGTTTTTTTTTTTTTTTTGTAAAATATAATTTATACCATAAAAGTTTGGTAATTATCATTTAATCCATTAAGTTTAAATTTTGTTATTTTAGTTTGTTAACTTTGGCGACAATCATTTTTGCTAGTTCGTTTGTTAGCATTTGAAAAACACCTCTAATCCTTTTAAAATGACATCATTTCGTGTTTGTAACATTAAAAAATGACTTAAAATAGTGTTGTTTTAAGAGAGTTAACTGTGTTTTACAAATGGTAATAGATGGAAGAAATAATATATATGATCATGTCGACAAAGTTAAAGGACTAAATTAAAATTTAAACTTAAAGAACTACAATGACAATTCACCAAACTAACTAATAGGGCATATATTGTATTTTTACCTATTTTTAGTTTAAGTATGGAGTATAAAGTAAAAAAATTTAGTTCATTTTAATGGTCTCTGAATTGGGCAATCTGCACTTTATTGGAGCACATTCAAAATCTTACCTAATATCAAAGGGCGATGTTTGTTATGCATCAAACATCTAAATCAAATTGGTTGCACTGGCTTTTGATATATACGGCAATGCTCAATCTCTTCCGTAGTCCATGGGAGGAGAGAAGAGAGAAATTGATGTATACGGCAGTACTCGATCTCTTCCGTGGTCCATGGGAGGAGAGAAGAGAGAAAGAGACTAAGATAATAAATAGAGGAGATGTGTCCATATGTACAGTAGGGCTAGAAGAAATTAACAAACTAAACGCTTGCATAATTATGGGAGAGCAAAGATTATCAAAATAAGCTCTCATATCACTACACAGAAAAGCTTTAGAAGATACAAAAAGTAAGTGCTTGCATGCATGATTACAGGAAAGCTAGCTACCTACAAGTGCTTTTGCATTCTATATTACATAGCATATTTTCTAACTTGCTACAGAAGAGTTTACATATTACTTCTGCAAAACAAGAGGAGTATCTATAGTAGTCTTCACAAAGTATATGCAAGAAAGAGCTAGTATTTAAGCCCAGTACCAAAGTGAATTACTTTTTCGTTAGTGAAATTCGTAACTAGTGTCCCACCATTGATCACTACAGCAGGAATTTTGCAAACGATCGTCATGATCTCTGGCTGTTTCTTTGGAACTTGACTTCGGTGATGAATACTGGGCCTCCTCGACTGGCCGTAGTATTCATCTAATAGTGCAAAGCCCTCCATTATAATCTTGACAAGGTCAGTCCCTGCTTGAGATGCCATTTTGCTCAAAAGATCAACAACACAAACAGATATAGAACTCAATTAATTGTCTTTGTTTTCTTGACGCAGTTTAAGGTTACAGGTGAAACCACTACAAAACACGCGGGTCTTAGGCCGCGTTTTTTTCAGCCGCGTTTATAACGCAGCCTAAGACCCGACTTGGGCCGCATTTCTGAGAAACGCACCCACAACACCTATATTATGGCCACGTGTGTTGAACGCAGCTCAAGCCCAACTCTGTAGCTGCGTTTTTTGGTTCTCCAGCCGCATTTTTAAAACGCGGCTCTAGACCCATCTGAAATATATATATATATTTTTAATGTCTGTCCTAAAGCCGCGTTTGTTCAAAAACGCGGCCATAGTTAACCCTGAAGCTGTGTTTTAAAAAACGGGGCTTTAGGACACTACTATAAATAGTTTAGAAAAAATCGTGGAAGCCCAAAAAACAGCCTTGCTCTGTCTAAAGCCCTTCTAACCCAATTCCCTCAAAACCCAACTCGAACTCAATCCTCCCCACCCGACACCGCCCGCGCCGTCGTTCACCACGGCATCGTCACTGACCTCTAGACCAAGCGTCGCGGCACCGCCTCCACCCTCACCCGCACCGAAGTCCAAGGCGGCGGCAAAAAGTCTTACCCTCAAAAAAATAAAAAATAAAACCCTTAAGGCACCGAATCTTCACCACCGATCGTACACACCGGCGCTGCCTTGGGTCTCTTCCTCTCTCTCTCCAACTCTCAATCTTACTCAAGACACTGACAGGGCCAACTAACAGTAAGTTTTTTAAATTGATTGTTTTGATTTTTGTTTTAGGGTTTCCATTTTTGTTTTAGGGTTTCGATTTTTGGTTTAGGGTTTTGATTTTAGGTTTAGGGTTTCGATTTTGTGATTGTAGGGTTCGATTTTGTGATTGTAGGGTTTCGATTTTAGGTTTAGGGTTTTGATTTTAGGTTTAGGGTTTCGATTTTGTGATTGTAGGGTTTCGATTTTGTGATTGTAGGGTTTCAATTTTAGGTTTAGGATTTTGATTTTAGGTTTAGGGTTTTGATTTTGGGTTTAGGGTTTCGACTAACAGTAATTTTTTTCCAAATTTTGGGTTTAAGTTGATTATGATCTCAAATAGAATAGAATGGCAGAAAAATTAATATGGAAGTGGTGAAATTTTTTTTTTTATCTGAATTGGTTTTGGTTTAGGCTTAGGTTTGGGCATGTGATTTTTACACTTCATTGTAATTTCTTTTATTCTTTCATTGGATTGTAGAATTGCCGCACAATACAAAACATAAGCACTTGTAGAATGTCTTCAGGTTTTTTTTTTTAAATAAAATTTGGGCGTTTATTAATATTTAGTTTTGCATATTTTTAAAGCTGGTTTTGATTTACCTAATTAGGTTAGATTCGGTTTTTTTAAGGTTTTGATTTAGTCTCACACTTTATTTGGTTGGCCTTACCATATGGTTCTGTGGTCCAATGCTATCTTTGTTCAATAGTCCCGCCAAACTTTTGCATTACAAAACCATGGAGTAGATGAATCTAGTTGGGGGGGTCCGCTGTTACTAAATGCTCACCATTAATAGTTTGAACTGGCTTCATCTTCCATCAAAGCTTTAATTTACAGCTTCATGTATACTGTAATATGTCAATGCCCTTTTGGAAGGGAAAAAATTCAAAAACTGATCTATGTCCAACACTGTTCCAATAATAAATAAATAAATAATCAAGTACTATAAAGTTTGACTTGATTAAATAATGGAATAAACTGGTTTATAATTGATGGGTAAGTGTAAATTATTTTAATTCTGATATAGTATTGCATGCATGAACATCATCTAAAAGACTAAAAACACAAATTTGGGCATCATGATTCTGATTTAAAGGCATTATTCCAATTTTTTATTATTAAAATATTAGATTCATTGTTGTCTGTATAAATCTACTAGTAGTGATTACTATATGATAGGTTAAAACTCTCATACAGTGGCATCTCATGGAAGTGAGTGTATTAGCTAATTAAAAAATCCTCGAAATTATTGGAGCAAATTTTACTTTGATTATTAATTACCCATGAGGCCAATGAGTTGTAAGCTACACATCTGAATGCTTGCTACTTAAATTTCCTACAATACCTATCAAAAAAAAAAAAATCCTACAATAAATTATACTAAATGATTTGTGAAACTCATGATTTGTGAAGTGAAAATATATATAATGGGAAATTTATTATTCGTCAATATTGAAAATGCTGTCGAGGATGGTGGCTTATTTATTTTTGGAATTGAAGATAGTCAGATGGTGACCTATATTAAGGTTTAGGATTTTTGTCTGAGAAAATATAAATATGAAACTTTAGAAATATTGTTGAACCATATAAAAATTTTCGTGTTGATTTTCTTTTCCTTCTCTCTTTATCTCTCATTATTGTTTCTAAAATATAAAAATAAATAAAAATAAAAAAACCAAAGGGCACCCATGGTTTGGATTTTTTTTTTTAATTGGACCTCTTTAATGGCTAAGATCTTCTCAAAAAAAATTAAATGGCTATAATGATATAAACAAAATGGTTTTACCATATATACCAATAGATTTATACAGTCAACAATTAAATTAACCAGACACATGCATGGAGATACACTACAAAACACTACTAAACATGCATGGAGATACACTACAAGACACATGCATGGAGATAAGCACTTGTAGAATGTCTTCAGGTTTTTTTTTAAATAAAATTTGGGCGTTTATTAATATTTAGTTTTGCATATTTTGGTTGGCTGGTTTTGATTTACCTAATTAGGTTAGATTCGGTTTTTTTAAGGTTTTGATTTAGTCTCACACTTTATTTGGTTGGCCTTACCAAGTCTGTCTTTGTCTCTCTTCTTCTAATTTTTAGAGACCCTGTTCTGTTTTTTTTTTTTACAAGATATATTTTTGATGGTAGAATGTTTGAAATGAATAACAGAAACCAGTAGGTCGTAATTGTTCTTCATCGCATGAGAAGAGAATAGAGGCAACCCCATTACCCAAAGTGTAGGGCAAAGTGGTAAGATATAATCTATAATCAATTCTTTTTTTTTTTTTTTTGGTTATGTGATAACAAAATTATGATGTTAATTATCAAATATAAAAGTTGAATGCTTCTATTAACTGTATATGATGGCTAAGATTGATTTTATTTGATATGCATTATTTGTTTAAAGGGTAGTGTTTGTAGTTTGTGGGGGGAAAAATAGAGAGATATTATTACTAGAATAAAAGGTCCATGTTTCCCCTTAACTTATAACATTCTACCGCCATAGTAGTGGCTATCACAATTAGATTGCAAAACTAATTTATTATCAGTGCCGGGTATGAGTAGATGGAATCCCCCACATGCTATATGATTTAAAGTATACTAGGCTGTTCATTTTTTGCAAAATACTGATGTTGTTGGTTTAGGAATTGTTATAAAGGGTATATTTGTGCAAATAATTGCAGGTCCTTTTAAAACAATTAGGGCTGTTAGTTGTGTCCTGATTTGATCTTAATGTTGGCATTTTTTATGTTATTTTTTGAAACAGAGTTTAGCAAGCGATCTTTGCTATGCAATCTTCTAACTCCAAATTTCATAGCTACAAACTTTTAGTTGCTGCTATTTTAATATTTTATACTCTGTTGCCAGGATTTCATTAGTGGAAATTAAATTTCAT
Source organism: Castanea sativa (assembly GCF_040712315.1). Taxonomy (NCBI): domain Eukaryota; kingdom Viridiplantae; phylum Streptophyta; class Magnoliopsida; order Fagales; family Fagaceae; genus Castanea; species Castanea sativa. The sequence continues at coordinate 10,888,528 of NC_134014.1, read as the reverse complement.
TCCAGCCAATCTAAATAGGGTTGTTGTAATGTTAGCTAATTATGCAAGGTGAAGCTATCTTCATTCTCATACTAATAATGATTTTTTTGTTTGTTACTGAAAAATTGTATGAATCAAATTATGAATTATTGTGGGTTTTTATTCAGTATGTTTGGGATTCAAGCATCTTTATATTGCTGTTTTATTTGTTTTATTAATTGGCTACTATTAGTTTCACTATATATATATATATATATATATATATATATATATATATATATATATATATATATATATATGTGTGTGTGTGTGTGTGTGTGAGTGTGTGTGTGTGTGTGTGTGTGTGTTAAACTGTTAATGATGGCTGCTACAATGACAAAACAATCACATGATGGACTATGCAAATGGACAAAAATCTATATAGTTGAGGGTATCATGGTGACATTGCTTCTTTGTTTGCTATTGTAACATTGTCATTTTGTAGAACTTTTAAAAGTCAACATGAATGATTATAGTTACATTTTGAATCAATAGTTCTGAATTTGGGCATGAAAGTTTTATTTGAGTACTTTCAATTTGTCAATGGAATGTTTTTTAAGTAAAAAAAAAAAAAAAAAATTAATGCAGTATAGTTTATTATCCTAAAATGATGCCACTCAATTTTATTTGGTAGTTTATACTTTAGAGCTCATTCATGATAATCATGACTGAGGTTATGCATTTACAAGTTTCCAATTATTTGCAGTATATAGTAGTTTCATTCTCAAAGGTTCTTGTTGCATTATATTAAACTAGACCTGTTTGTGTTTTGAAATTAGCTTGAACTCTTATTAAAAACATGGTTTTGTATCCACTCTATGTGAAACACCGTAAAGAAATAAACTTTGACCTTTTAGTTTTAAATTATTAATTTAAAAAAAAAGTTTTTTATTCACTTTGATTTCTCTGTAGTCAAACTAAGAAGGGTGAAGGAATTTTTTTTCCTTATAAAAAAAGGAACAAGGCTTACGGATTTTATGAGATGTATACATGTTGACTGTGATTTTTATGTTGTAGAATGATGAAAAGAACTGAGAAGGAAAAAGGACTTTGTTTAGGAGACACTTGAAATAGGAAAGAAGCCTAAAGGTTGCTTCTAATGTTGTTGCACTTGGATGATTCAAAAGTTATGTAGACATGAGCTTATGCATTATATGTGATGTTTTGTTTGGCAAAATTTACATTTTTGAGCTTCTTCAATAAATGATTTTATTTTTTTCGAGCTATGTGTATGTGTGTAATTGTTATTTATCTTAATTCTTACCTATAAAAAACATATCATCTATCTTGATACTAGAATATCTAGATGAAGGATTTCACTTGATTTATTGAGACCAAATTCGAACATGCAATTGATTCTACTACCAATAAAAAGCTGGACAGTTTGTAACATGCAATTGATTCTTTTACCCAATTTTGTAGTCTAACTTGCAAATGATTCTAATTGTAAAGCTGGACAGTTTGTAACATGCTTTAGATCCAACGATATTACAGTTTTGTACTAAGTGCTATGCAATTTTCAATTTGCACTAATAGTATCTGAAGCTCAATAATGATTTCTATAGGATAAAGGATTTGAAGAGCCCAAGCCAATAATTGAAACTTTGAAAAGTAAAGGTGCTTCTTCACTTGGGGCTGCAGGCTTTTGCTGGGGTGGTGAGTTTTTTTCTCTATTAATTCTTCTTTTCTGTCTTTTTTTGTATCTTTATACAGCATTTTATTGCTTGAAAAAAATGCTGACATTTGAAATCTTACATTCTTCTCACTTCTCAGGTAAGGTTGTGGTTGAACTTTCAAAAGTTGAACTTATCCAAGCTGTAGTGATATTACATCTAGCATGGGTAACAATGGATGCTATCAAGGGTATGGATTTGAATGGATCCCCTAGTTTAATTACACAAAATGTTGGAGCGCACTTTTTCACCCATTGTTTTTGGATTAAAATAAACTCTGAAACATTATTTTACCTGGAACTTTAATGATTTAATTTTCTTATAAACCATAGGATGAGTTTCTGTTCTTTTAATTTTATGCAAGTTTTATTCATTTTGAGCCTCATGTAAAAAAATGAGAGAGAGAAAACTTATGCTTGTTTGAGATTTTTAAAGCTTCTAGGAAGCTTCAAATAGCTTTTCTTCACTTTGAACATGTTGTTTGTTTCCAATTTTTAAAGCTCTCTCTTTCTTGGTTCTGAGAGTTCTGTTTGTGGGTTGTTTAGTAGTACAGCTAAAATGGCCTACTACTTTTGCAACAAGAAAATCTTTACTTTTGTTTTGCTGTTCATAAAACCCTGCTTTCACTACACCATTGTGTACTACCAAGAGAGAATGGAGGTCGTGGGTTTGACTCAGAGATGGACAAATCAGGGGAGGAGAGAAGAGAAGAGAGGCTTAAGCTTATTCTTTTTCTGCTGAAAAAATAATAATAAAAAAAAAAAAGTGACGTGGTAGGTCAGGATTGGCTGGCGTAAAACACACCTTTTATGAGATCCCTTCGAAGTTAAAAACTTTGTTCTAGTGTATATGAAGAACGCAGTATTATTAGAAGATTTTAAAGTAGGTGGTTTGTAGTTTTGTAATTTTGTTGATAATGGCACAATTTGCCACATTTTATCTTCATGTAAAGCTTGCTATCTCTAGTATAATGGTCTCTATGGCTAGCAAATGCTCATTGCCACATTTTAGAGTGTCTGTATTTATAGATGCAACCGCTAATCTTGTCTAACTGCTACCATTATATTTTTGTAGTGCCATTGAAATATAAACTGTGTTCTACTTGGAAGGCAACAAGGGTATCCACTTGTAGACAAGAGCTTGGAGATGGAAAGGAACCCCTAGAAGCAGCTGTGTAATGTTTGTAGTTGAGGATGGTTGAAAAATCATATGTTGATGCTTGTTGCAACTTTTTTGCTGTATTCAACTGCATATTCCTTGAAGGTTGATAATTTTTCATAGTCTTTAAAGCTTGATTGAGATTGTGACAGGTTTAAGATTGTTATTTTGTTGCATGCGTTGGAATTTTGCAGGAATAAGAAGTTGGAATTGTGTGTGTGACAGGTTTTTTATAATAGCGTTTGTAAAATTTATAGTAGTGTTTGTAAATGCATTTGTCATGTGGTGTACAAATTAAAAAAAAAAAAAAAATTCTATAGCCGCGTTTTTAAAACGCGGCTATAGACAAATTCAGAAAATGATACAGCAGTTATAGCCACGTTTTCAAAACGCGGCCATACTAATGGGCTGAAGCCACGTTTTTATAAATGTGGCTATAGGACATACTCTAACCACGGTTTCAGAACCGCGGCCATAGCCACGTTCTATAGCCACGTTTAAAACGTGGCTATAGGGCAATTGTTGATTGCCCGAAGCAAGATTAGCCGTGTTTTTGAGAAGTCTAAGGCCGCGTTTTAAACATGGCTATAGAACATGGCTATGGCCGCGGTTCTGAAACTGTGGCTAGAGTATGTCCTATAGCCACGTTTATAAAAACGTGGCCATTCGTCCTGCCTATAGCCACGGCTACAAAAACATGGCCATAGGCCCATCAGGCCTATAGTTACGCACTTTAGGCCATAGTTGAAAACGTGGCCTAAAAAAACGCGGCTATAGACCAAATCATCCTATAGCCACGTTTTTTCGAGCTATAGCCACGTTTTAAAAACGCGGCTATAGAACCTTTTTTTTTGTAGTGAACCCCCCTTATATAGAACTTCCAGCAAATGGCTCTTTCTTTCCCACCTTATGGCCCAATAGAGAGAACGTTGAACAAAAAATTTTTTTTTTAAAAAAAAAAGAGAGAAAAAAACGAAGCCTCCCACCAATGGTGAATGTTGATTCTCTTCAAAGATGCAAAGTAGAGATAGCTTAGATTTTTATGAATGGATCCCTAATCAGCTTTTAGAAAATTCTTATTTGTTCTTATCTATTTAATAAATAATTTTAATTCAAGCCTAAGTTTAAGCTTGTTTATTAAACAAGCTAAGCCTGAATATAATAATGTGTTCATGTAATTTTCATACATGTACACTTACCATTCAAAGGGCATGAAGAAATAATTGTGTTAAGAATGTTTATTTAATTCAAATTATACTTATTATTCTTATAATTCCTTAGTTAGAGGTTGAAGATTTGAACTTTTGAATGTCTTTATTAAAAACTCTTAGTGGTGTCAGTTGAGTTATAAAATTCTTGGCAGTTAAATGAATTAATGAGGCTACTAACTTGATTACAAATATATATCTCAAAATACTTCAAGCTTGTTTTTATATATGAAGTGACTAGTATAACTTATTGAGATCTATTAAGGGAAAAAAAATACCAGGTTTCTCTTTAAAATTTAACATCATATTAATTAAAAATTTACATCAATTAATGAAAGAGGACAACAACTATATATATTAACAACAGCAACAACCACCGCGCACTTTTGATGCGGTGATCATTTCACAAATATAAATGCTTGTGGGATGTGGGGGGCAAGAGTTAGGGTTCAAGTCTCTAGGAGGGAGTTTCACACACATATACACCTAAATTAGGCTAGAGTAGAAATTCTATCTTGTATAAAAATAAATAAATAAAATAAAAAAGACAACATTTATATATGGTAAGATAATATCTTCGAGTTATGAGTCTTGTGATTTAGTGACTATAGCATTCCTTCTTTTTTCTTATAAAGTAAATATTAAACTTGTTGCACTCAAATTATTTTATATACATCCTAAAAAATAATTGAAATCATGTTTTTTGAAGTGTGTAAAATTGTGTTGAACAATTTGTGTATAATAAACACTACTCTAACCTAAATATGAATTTGAGTCACTATTTCTCACTTGTTTTAATTTTTTTAAAAGGATAATTATCATCAAAGCTTGATGATTCCCTCAAACATATAACATGTACAAGTTGTGCCAATAGCCTCTTTATGATCTTCTTAGTACAAAGCAAAAATATCCTCGATTATCTATAGAGGGGAAGGTATTTGATGTTTTTGGGAAGGCATAATAAGATTCTTATTGCATGTTAGTCTAAAAAAAAAACAACCGAAAGCATAGCCACCGGCATTTTTATCCAAAAATAAATTAGATCGATGCATTAATACATACCTCCTTTAGATGATTCATGAAGTTTGGGAAAATGAATAAATTTTTATCCCTAATTCCCAATTCGAAAATGATAACAAAGGACGGATAACGGGCAGCGCCACTATGATGCTAATGCTATGCTTCCATTTATTGTTTTCCTTTTCTTACCCACACATTATTTCAATCTAGGACTTATTAATTGCCCACTAATTCATCAGTTTTATCTACTAAAAAACAAAAGCTCACTAATTCCACAAAGCTCACCACTGCCGATATGCCCAATGGTCCAACATCCTTTCATTTCAGATTCTCAATCCAATTATGGGCACCATGCACCAGCCCAAAGTCTACAATACTAAAATTTTTATTTTGTATGATTGTGACCAAACCATCGTTACCATGAATTACACAATGTATATATTCCAATTCATGCTACGCATAGGTCAAAATCCAAAAATAACGCTACAATACAAATTACATTATAGTTTCTACATAGATTTTTTCTTCTCAATGAAATCGATTTTACATTACTAACTTGCATCTTTGATCTAAGATATAGATTTTTTACACTCTTGAATTACTTGTCTTTTGTTTGGATCTATCAACTTGTAATAAATCTGGTTTTTTTTTTTTTTTTTGAAAAACAAACCTACACATAAGAGAGAGAGAAATGAATTATAACACAAAGACACATAAAAACTCTACTAATAGTTCCAAAAATAGTGGCATTGGAGGCAAGTGAGACAATGAGCGTCCCCATGTGCAGGATCTTGAAAAATCAGAATTAAGTGGGTTAGGTACAGATCAATTTGCTTTAGCACTTGGTCCAAGTACCCAAGGTCAAATTGGGTATTTTCCTTCAATTTCTCTCTAGTTATTGGATCTACGTTTACAATATTTTCACAAAAAAATTATAAGTGACAAACTATTATTAGTTGTAATTTAAATTCACCACTAAAATTACTATTTTTTTTATACTAGTACAGTCAGTGACAACTTGCCATTTAACATGTGTTTTAAAAGTTTTGTGAAAATATTATGAATATAGCATTTCTCGGGTTTAATTTTTTCAAATTTATCAAATAATGGCTATGAAAGTAAAATGAGATTCGTTCCATTTAATGAAGAGAATGTCTAAAGACGCAAAAGAAAAAAAAAAAAAATATATATATATATATATATAGATTGATAAAAAAAAATTTGACACATGCAAATATGTTTAATTGTTAGCGGTAGTTAAAAAAAAAAATCATTTTTGGTGGTCAGTTCAGATGGTAAAAGCTTGCCAATTTAAGATTTGTGAAAAAAGTTGTCAAATTTTTTTGTGTATGCTTTTGGGAGTCCAATGGCCTGTACCGCACTCAGAGCAACGTCAACAACAACAACAATGGCCGTTTCTCTTTTGGCTCCATTCTCTTTGCTTTACTTCTACACCCTTCCCGATCTCACTTTCCTATATTCTGCGGCTAATAAATACTACCACCACTCTTCGTTTCCACTCTCTCTTGCTTTCTCTCTCTGGTTCTCTTCCTTTCTCTTTACTTTTCTTTCGCTTTCAAAGCTTTGTGTGTGATTTGAGAAGCGAAAATATGCGAGACAGGCTCCAGAAATCTCTCTCTGCTCATCGAAACAAGCTCTTTTCGCTCCTTTCCAGGTTCCTCTCTCTCTCTCTCTCTCTCTCTCTCTCTCCCTGTGCTTGAATTGATCATGAAATTGATGGCTTGGCTGAGAAATTTGGGTTTTGGAATTGCATTTTGAATTTTTTAAGTACTCTTTTGCACACACGCATGCAAGCTTTATAACTTGAATCACTTGATGATGCTAACATAAAGGTTTCATGGTTAAGAAAGATCAGATTTTTGAGATTGCAAGTGGAGATCGAAAACATGCAATTAAAGATTTGATGAGAAACTAGGATTTTAGAATTACATTTCTTATTTCTTCAACTACTCTCTCTCTCTCTCTCTCTTAAGCACCCGCATCCACACACGGACGCACATACTGTGGCTTGAATTGTTGATGAGAGACTTTGTTTTGATAACATTGTGGCTTGAATTATTGATGAGAGCCTTGTTTTGATAACAATGTGGGTTTTGAGAGATTAAGCTTTTTGAATATTGGCAAAACTTAGATATTGTACCTTATATTTCCCAATTGAATTCAACCACATGATTGTATTGAGGAATGCAGTAAAAAGTGTTATTTTTTCCAAGAACGGTTAAATTTAACCATATGATTTATTGTTCAATATAGCTATATAGTTGAATTTAATTCGGGAACATAAGGTACAACAGCTAAGTAACTGTACTTAAATTTTATTCTTGATGAGGGTTAACTCCTGTTGTCTTTATTTGTCTTGCCAGGTATGTTGCTAAAGGAAAAGGGATACTGCAATCTCATGACCTGATAGGGGAGCTAGACAATGTTGTTAATGAAGACGAATCAATGAAGATACTCAAGGATAGCCCATTCAGCAAAGGCCTTCAATCTGCACAGGTGAACACACTCGCCTTGATTCTCTACCATCATGATATATGATGCATGTTTTTTTTTTTTTTTTTTTGTCATGGATTTGGATCAGCTCAGTATGGTTAGACATACTATTTCAAACTGGGTGTATTTTAAATTCATGATATTGTCATAAAATTTTGGTTTTGGTTAGTATACAAGTGAGGATCACACATGCCTCATCATAAGGATCACTAGTTTTAATTTTCCTTTCCCCCTCTTGGGGAAAATCTGATTAAAAAAAAAAAGGTGACTCTTTAATTAATGTTGTTTGACTGAGGGTATGTCAGGTTTTCGAAGATGAGTGTGTTGGATTGTTTAGAATTAAAAGAAATTATTTTTTTGAATACAGAATACAATGTGTTAAGACTTGGAATGCGTTCTTTGCTTTTGCTCATTTCCACATAAGTCACCTAGATGATAAGTTAGTTCTTGTTCATATATAATGATTCAGGAAGTTCATTACTCAGTGCTGCCTGTAGCAAGGGTTACTTGGTATAAATGAGATAAAGTTTTTCATTTTATTCTTTAAGATTTGGGGCATTGTGTAATCGTACAGCCTTTATGTTTAGTTAGTTTATATATCTATATAGTTATGCTTTCAAAAGGAATAATTCACCTGATTGTATATGATTTATTTGGAACACCAAACCCAACTTACCTCCCAACATGATGTGGGAGAAGCAATTTGGAGATAAATTGAAGTAATGATCAATTTAATGGCCTTTTATTTTATGTTATCTTTTCAATTGTTGCATTGACTGATCTTATTCCTTTTATTTTATCATCTTTGTGAATGGGGCAATCTTTCTCTTTCCATACTAAAAACTTTTGATTCAAAAGTGGTGCAAAAAAGTGGCCAACTTTTTTTTTTCCATTTCCATTTGTCCATATACTTCAGAAGAGAAGGACAAATAGCATGACTTTATTTTGCTATGTTGTTTTAGTTCTACAAACTAGTTGTTTATATGTTGCTGTAGGAAGCTATAGTTCTGCCTCCTTTTGTGGCTATAGCAATTCATCCAAGACCTGGTCTTTGGGAATATGTCTGTGTTAATGTCTTTGAACTCAGTGTGGATCTTTTGAGCGTTGCAGAGTATCTTCGATTTAAAGAAGAACTAGTGGATGGACAGTAAGGGATCTCTCTGTTATTTAAATCTTGGGTGCTTTGTTTTATAATCCTGTGCTTAGTGTTTGAGTCATCTCATCTGGTATAGTGTTAGATCGGGTAAAAGAGATAGATTCTATTTTAGTTTTCACTTCTCCTTATCAATGATTGTAATCAGCAATTGGATTATGAAATTTGTGCTATAGGTGCAATGACAACTATTTTCTTGAACTTGATTTTGAGCCATTTAGTGCAACATTCGACCAACTCGATCATCAACCATTGGGAATGGGGTTCAATTCCTCAACCGTCACCTATCTTCAAGTATGTTCCATAATAAAGAAAGTTTGGAGCCTCTACTTGATTTTCTTCGTGCTCACAAACACCATCGTCATTTAAGTATAAATGAGCTAAGGATTTTACTGAACATTTGTTCTTGCTGTCATCATGATGAGCCTTTAGTTGATAACTATTTAATTTCTTTTGCTGAATTTGCCCTTACATGATATGATTATGTTGATATTCTTTTAGGAACTGGCTACTTCTATTAGGCTTGAATTCATGCTTTGTTGCAATTTATTGTTTAACTTCATGGTTTAGTATGAGCATGAATACAAGCCATATATGAAGTATTTTAGAACTCTAGCTGTTACATAAATTTCATAGGGAGGCCTTAAAACCATGTGATATTAATTTCACTATTATCCTATGCAGGATGCAGGCTATGATGTTAAATGATTGGATTCAGAATATTTCTAAACTTCAGTCTGCTTTGGCAAGGGCAGAGGAGTATCTTTCTAAGCTGCCACTAAGTACACCATATTCTGAGTTTGAAATTTGAGTACGCAACTGTAGCTATTTTCAAATAGCTTAGCTTTTCTAGCCTTGGAATTTATCACTTGGAAAAAAATCGTTAAAATATTGTCTTCAAACTCTTCACTTTTCTTTTTAGATTACAAGGAATGGGATTTGAGAGAGGCTGGGGTGACATTGCACAACGGGTGTCAGAGACAATTCATCTTCTGTTGGAAATCCTTCAGGCTCCTGATCCCTCAACCCTAGAGACATTTCTTGGGAGGATTCCTATGCTGTTCAATGTTGTCATTGTGTCTCCTCATGGCTACTTCAGCCAGGCAAATATTTTAGGTTTGCCTGACACTGGAGGACAGGTACAGTTGTTTTTAATTTGTTGAAATATGGAGATAATTTTTCTACTCTATTTGGTATTTTGGTTGCAAAAATTTGATTGTACTGATTAATACTACATGTCTCAATGCGTTGCTTCTCCTTGCCCATAAAAGAGTTTCCTTTGTATATATGATGACCCTTTCTTAGCAAAATATAGATAAATAAATAAATAAAAATTGATGGCCTACTCTACTTTTAGCAGGTGCAAATAATTTTATCCTGATACTAACAAGAAATTGTCATGTTGCACAGATTGTTTATATACTTGACCAAGTGCGAGCCTTGGAGGATGAGATGCTTCTTAGAATACAAAAGCAAGGACTGGATGTCATTCCAAAAATTCTCATTGTAAGTGTACTAATTTACTCACGTAATTTGAAGCATTATTGACATTCAGCTCTCTCTTATCTCCATTTAGCATGGTTTTTAACTCTCATTGTAAGGTTACCCGACTAATACCTGATGCAAAAGGCACAACATGTAATCAAAGACTGGAAAGAATTAGTGGAACAAAACACACTCATATTTTGCGGGTTCCCTTTAGAACTGAGAATGGAATTCTTCGAAAATGGATTTCAAGGTTTGATGTGGGGCCATATTTGGAGACGTTTGCAGAGCTAAGTGTTGCAAAAACTTTGGTTTTCCATCAATTCGTTTTGTATTTATTTTTTATCTCTCTCTCTCTCTGTGTCTCTCTTCTTTTACCCTGTGACAATGTTTCTAAAATGATTGAGAAATTACACCAGGTAGGTTTTCAGTTTAATCTTTTCTTTTTGTTGGCCTAGTTGTGGAGAATGACATTTCACGTAAAATAAAATAAAAAGACCAGGGAAACTTATTTGATATTGGAAATCGCTTTCAAACATAAGTTTCAGAAAGAAATTAAGAGGTTTTTTTTTGAGAATCCAGACCCTTCGGCCTAAAATTTCATTAAACTCTGAAAAGATTACAAACAATCCCTCATAACAAGAGGAGCAATATCATTCGGAATGGACTCAATCCAAACCTGCAGCTCATCACCCGACTTAGAGTGTCGGGCAAGAAAGTGGGCAACAGTGTTGCCTAAGAGTTTTACATGAGTAAAGTAACAAGATCCAAAATCAGAAGCTAAAACCAAAATGTCTTGCAGCGCATGACCATAATCTAGATTTTCCACTTCTTTAGCCGTTAAAACTCTCACAATTACTTCTGCATCACCTTCACAAACTATCTCAAAGATACCTAACTCTTTTGCAAAGATTAGAGCTCGACGACAAGCTAGTGCTTCAACGATTGCAGCTGATTGGGGGATTGGGATTCGTTTTGCCAGAGTACCCACAACTTGTCCACTTGAATCACGTATCACCACACCTAATCCTGCATCGCCTTGATCACTAAAAAGGGCCCCATCAAAATTTATTTTATAGAGGGGAGAAATGGGAGACATCCACCCAATCGCTCGTGACCCAGCTATAGAGACCCTCTGCACCTAACCTTGAGCTGATTTAAAATCCAACAAAAAAACCTCTGCCTTAGCTCGAATATTGTGATACTCTATGACAGGTTCCCCCATTCTAGCAGCATTCCTTCTGTTCCAGATTAGCCACATTATTACAGCAACTAGATTCACATCAGTTCTATTACTTAGCGCAAACAACACTTCCCACAGATCAGCAAATGCACTAAACTTACTTTTAAATCTCTTCTGCAATTCCTCATCAACTCCCCAAATAACATACAACACATTACATCCCCATAATGCATGTACTGTGTCCTCCCAATCAGCTTTGCAATTCGGACAGTAGGCTGTTTGGACCACCTTCCTACGCTTCAAGTTGCACAAAGTAGGCAAAGCTTCATTGGCTGCTCTCCAAATTAAGTGCTTAACCTTATAGGGCACCTGTAAATTCCAAATGCCCTACCAAAGCTGACTACTACTTTTATTGGTTGAGCAATTTGGTCTTAAATTCCTCTCTGACAGAGACATTAACTTATATGCAATCCGGGTTGTATACTCACCATGAGTTAGGGCTAACCAAACCTTGCAATCTGGAATCTCCTGTATGCTTAGAGGTATACCCTTAATGATGCTTGCTTCATGGGGTAGAAACTCTTGTTCAATCAAGGCTGTTTTCCACTGGTGCTCCTCTCTATCAATAAGATCACAAACCTTAGATCCAGGAGGTAAACCCGAGACAGTGGAAGTAATTTTTGAGGCTGCAATATGTGGAATCCACCTATCACCCCTAATCTTCACAAATTGCCCATTCCCTATCCTCCATACGAAGCCTAAGTCAATTACATGTTTAGCCTGGATAATGCTTTTCCAAGCATAAGAACCCTTATTGGAGACTTCACGTCTCATTATTTTCCAAATGCCAAATCTGCTTAGCCAATAATGCATCATTGAACAGCTAATCCAATGAATCTTTCTTTGTTCCCCTCTATATTCCCACCAAAACTTTCTAATTAAAGTATCGATATCTCTAATAAGACCTTTTGGCAACTTGAAGCAAGACAAGGTATATGTAGGGATTGCTTGAATAACGGCCTTAATGAGAATTTCACTTCCAACTTGGGACAATAGTTTTTCTTTCCACCCTTTGAGTTTTTTTCATATCCTTTCCTTTATGAGACTAAAGGACTTCTTCTCCGCTCTACCTACCAGAGAAGGCAATCTCAAATACTGCTCATATCTTTGAATTGTAGGGACACCCAAGAGGGTTTTAATAGCTTCTTGAACCTGGGGATGAGTGTTGCAGCTGAAAAAAAGGTTGGTCTTACCTCTATTAATGCTCTGTCTCGAAGCTTGCTCATATTTATAAAGAATCGATTATATTTTCACACTTTCTGCAACTATGGCTCTACAAAAAACCAAGTTGTCATCTACAAACAGTAAATGAGACACTTGTGGTCCAGCCGAACATAAGGAAACTCCCATTATATCTCCAATATCCGAAGCCTCTTTAAAAAGGGCATGTAACCCCTCTGTCACCAGCAGGAAAAGATAGGGTAATGGATCTCCTTGGCGCAACCCTCTGCTGGGAGTAATAAAGCCGTGAGGCTGCCCATTTAATCATAATTGAGTACGAAATAGATTGGATACAACCAGCAATCAAACTAAACCACCTCCTATTAAATCCCATTTTTTCCATGATCTTTTCCAAATAAACCCACTCGACACGGTTATAAGCTTTTGACATATCAAGCTTCATGGACATATATCCCATCTTTCCAGTTCACTTAGCCTTCAAACAATGCAATGTCTCATGAGCAATGAGAATATTATCAGTAATAAGTCATTCTGACATAAAGGCACATTGAGTTTCTGAGATCAGATTAGGCAGCAAGGGTTTAAGTCTATTTGCCAAGACTTTAGCTATCAATTTATACAGCACATTACTCAAACTGATAGGTCGAAAATCCGAGACTTTCCTAGGACTTTTTATTTTTGGAATCAATGAAATGAAGGTGTGGTTAAGGTTTGCTGGGACCATACCTGAATTGAGCATTGAAAGGACTGCTTCTAAAACTTCACAGCCAATCTTACCCCAAAACTTCTTATAAAATAAGGTAGGAAGGCCATCTGGTCCAGGAGCTATATCCAGCTTCATTTGATTGAGTGCCAATTGAACCTCTTTCATCCCAAAAGGCTTAAGCAGCTCGGTATTCATAACCTCCATCACTCTTGGTTGCACCCACTTAAGGACCGACTCCAACTCAATGGGCTTTGCCGTGGAAAAAAGCTTAGAGAATAGCTAATAAACATCTTCCCAATCTGTTCCTCCCCCTCTATCCAATCTCCTTGCTCATTCTCAATCCCCGAAATTAAATTTTTCTTATTTCTCTCCGTTGCTCGACAATGGAAGTACTTGGTATTTTGATCACCATACTTTAACCACTCAGTTTTTGACCTCTGACTCCACATTCGCTCCTCCAATTCCATCAACTTAGATATTTCCTTGATAAGCAATTTCACACGAGCATGTAACCTACCAGACATGGATTCACCCTTTGCCTTTATCAATTCCTTCCTCTTTCGTGCCAAGGCTATCCTAACATTCCCAAAATCATTCTTATCCCACAGTTGGAGTTGGGTTTGGCAATCACTAACCTTCCTCATCACCTTGCACATTGGATCACCATCAGTTCTCATATCCCATGCCGAATGAACCACTCCCTCACATCGCTCGTCATTAAGCCACATTGCCTCGAACCTAAATGGCTTCTGGGCACAGAAAAACCGTGTATGGGGATCATCAAAAGCCAGCCATATGGGTTTGTGATCAAAGGATGATTACGGCAAACAATGAAGCCGTGCAGTGGGAAATCTTAACATCCACTCAGCCGTTGCCACTGCTCTGTCCAAGCGAACCCAAACTAAACCATCATCATACCTCCTATTACACTAGGTAAAAGGCAGACCCGAGTAACCCAGATCCTTAAGACCACAAAAATCCAAGAAATCACGGAAATCTTGCATTTGTTTCTCAGACCGAACAGCCCCACCCGATTTCTCATCCACTCTTACAATCTCATTAAAATCTCCAACACACACCCGCGGCAACACAAATTAAGATGCAAGATGTCGGAGTGCTGACCAAGAATCTTCCCGGTTGGCCACTTTCGGAGCTTCGTAGAACCCCGTCAAACGCCAGGTGTCATCAATTTCTAGATTTACCACCGCATCAAAGTGCCACGGAGACAATTCATGGCGAACGATGGGGCTAAGGGACAGCCACCACCGATGAGATTTGATCAAAACCATTGTTGGACACCCCTCTGCATTTCTGTGCTGGGGAGTCTAAGGTTTCAACTGATGGGTGTACGCTTACCATATTCACCACACTTTCCTTCTCCTTACCCTCATGGGCCACACGTGGCAGCCTAGTCCACTTACCACCTTGACTAATTGGTTGAGTAGGCAGAGGCCCAATTGTATTAGTCACTTCATGTAGAGGTGGTCATGGGCTTTTTACTTCAAAGCACTCACTAGAGAGTTTTTTATTGCTTAAAGTCGGCCCACTAGGTATCTTCCCCACGGGCTTCTCCACTCTTGGTCCATCACACTCACCACCCACACCATCCTTCACCTGGTCTGCTATCTACCCTTTCTTTTCATCATTGCACATGACAAGAGGGCCTAAGTCTAGGCCTAAGTTAATTGGGACCCCCACCTTTGCTTCAAGCTTTATGATTGGCGCCAAAGCACCCACATGCACTTTATCAACTTTCTGGAGGTTAGCTGTCTCCCACTACATACCAACTATAGGTTCAACTTGGCCAAAACTTTGTACTTGGTCTTGGCTACCCAAAGAAGCTTTCATTCCCTCAATCTTTCCCACCCCCTTTTTTAGACTTCCTTTCTTACGCAAATCTTCTGACATGGGTGTGTGAGGGACTATGCCATCCCCGCCTTGCATTGGGTTGCTGGTCTTCAGAGTTGTCTTTTCAGACTCGTGATCCCTACTAGCCCCCGTTTCCTTCCTCGGTAAGTCCGACACCACCAGCGTCCTTACCATCCTGACCTTTGTTTTTTCAAAACTACCCTCGGCATCATTTCTGACCCAGTATTTGACCATCTCATTTCCGCTCCGACGTATCGGATCGCCCCTCAGCCAAGCTCCGTATTGAAGGACGTTTGCCCCTTCTTCTTTGCTGTGTTCAAGCCCTTCAGTACAATCTTTTAAAGAATGGTTCAGAAGGCCGCATCTATAGCAGAAATTGGGGAGCCTTTCATATTTAAAGCTCACCCACCTACTCTCACCTCCCTCAATGGTAATTTTCTTCCTGCGCACCAAGCGCTTTGTCGCATCAATCCGCACCCGTACTTGGAGACACTTTCCCCATTAAACCTCGAACTCTGGGACATCAACATCTATAACCAGCCCTAAACTTGAGCCAATGGTCTTCCCCGTCTTATGTCAATCTCCTTTGGGGTAAGTTCACCTTCAAAGTCTTGAATAAGGACTAGTTGTTTCTCATAGCTCCAAGGACACATCTCAATCACTCTCTTTTTATCTCTCCCATCACCAAATTCCACCAAGAAAAGATCCTCATCAATCTCAGAAATTTGGACCCCTTTATTTGGCTTCCACAACATTCTCATATTCTTTCTCAACGCATCCAAACTTATACATCTTTGGGTCAGAATCTTCATCACAGCACAACACTTTCCCAGTTCTTTCGCTGCTTTAGTGCTACTGCTATCTAGTACTATCCCTACGTCTTCATCCTCAGTGAAAGTCAGTTTTTTCCATAGCTCTTCTAGTACCTCTGCCATCAGTTCCTCTTACCGTGGATGTCAACCCTTTAGATGATGAGGTGGAGGAGGGATACACACCACGGCCTCACACAAAGGAGGCACTACACTTCTTGCAAGCAAAGCCGCAAGACTAAACTGCTCTACGTGCCAAGCTCAAGAGCACCTCCTCGAATTGAAAATTTGGAAGACATTTGTGCAGGGCCGGCCCAACAAAATTTGGGGCCTAAGGCGGAAATTTTATATAAGGCCTTTTTATATATAAACATTAATTAAATAAATATATATAATACTAATTAAATTAAGACTAATTTGATGTAAATACAAAAATTGATGAATAATAATAATTAAACTAAGGTTAATTTCATACAGAGGATTAAATACTATAGTTGAACCATAAATTTAAACAAAAAGAACTAGAAAAAATATTTTTTTAAAAAAACTTACTTTAACTTGGATATATAACTATGCATAGTTAAATACAGTTGTAATCTAAATTTTAATTTATATTTTTTTTTTAAGAGAAAGAGATAGATAAATATTATTTGGTGTGTGGCTTTGTAGGATATTAGTTTACAAAAATTAAGATCTCAAACTATTAGAGGAGATTAGTCATCATTGATGATCTATCACATTTGCAGCATTTTTTTTGAAACATTTTAGGGTTTCAATTGGTTTTAATTTCTATTGGTCTCCTATTTTGGAAGCCTTGTTAGAAATTAAAAAGAAAAATACTAAAGATACTTTAAAATGTTCACAATATAATGTGATAATGACTGTAATTGATGAAATTCAACAACTTAATTTATTTGTGTTTGAATTAATTTTTTATGTGATTGGTGACATGTTAGTTAAATTTAAACTTAAACCTATAGTAAAATTTGTGGTATCTTTAACATCACTTAAAAAAAAAGTACAAATTATTTAAAAAATGTTATATTTTTATAAAATTTTGGGCCTTTACAAATAAAAATTGGGCCTTTTTTTAGTCGGGAATATTTTGTTTTGGTTGTGGGGCCTTAGGCCTAGGCCTAAGTTGCCTAGGCCTTTAGCCGGCACTGCATTTGTGAGGGCCAGCTATGGGCAATTTAGTGACTGTCAACAGTTGCTGTTGATAAGTTATCGGAGCATACATCTTCCAAATTTTATGAGAAACTGAATTAGTATGGATTTTGTTTTAGGAGAAGAAAAGAGTTTAGTACAATTAGACAAGCTTTATATTTCAGATTTTTTTAATAAAAAAACAATTCAAGTTTCTGTTATCCACTTTCTCTCATTGCATATATTGGATATTTTCATGATTTTTTTTTTTTTGGTATGATGATTAGGATGCATCAAACAAAATTGTTGCTGAGTTACAGGGTGTTCCTGATCTAATCATTGGCAATTATAGTGATGGAAACCAGTTGCAACTTTGTTGTCCTACAAGCTAAGAATCACACAGGTCTGATGTGATTATTTATTCTGTTCTTTTAGCCGCTAAACTAAAAATCAGTATATCCACACACGGCATATCTACTGGTTTTAATTCTTAAAGTATATTTTTGTAGTGTAATATTGCCCATGCATTGGAGAAAACAAAGTATCCAGATTCTGATATATATTGGAGAAAATATGAGGACAAGTACGATTTTTCAAGTCAACTTACTGTAGATCTTATTGCGATGAACAATGCAGATTTTATAATCACCAGTACATGCCAAGAGATTGCAGGAAGGTGAGTTTTTTTTACAACCATTGATGCCGCCCCTCGACAACTCATCATCATCGTTAATTGACAACTATTGACCATTTACCTTTTTTGTATTTAGGGTACTTTCCCTCTTGATTTTTCACGTACATTAAAAAAATTGACGTCTATCATCTTATTTGAGACTCTAAAATGGCCCAGTAAGGCGTTGCTCCATTGCAAACTGTCTTACATCATCTAGCTTCAGCGACCAACATTGGCATCTCTAGCATCCTCTGCTACCACATTTACAATCACAGTAACTAAACTGGTAGCTTTGACCAACCGGGTTATGTCCTGTTTTCAAATTCTCTCTTCCTCTGTTTATTGTACCATAGCAACTACTTATCTTCCGTGAACCTCTTAAATTAGCCACAACAATCGCATCCGCCATTTTGTGATAGAAACTTATTCTATTGCACTGTCAGTTACAACTATACAGCTCATTGCAAATGTTAAACATTAGCCACATGGATTTTAGGGAGGCCACACCGTCAAACTTTTGGAATCTTGTTCACTTTAATGGTTAGGGAATTAGGCAGTGATCTGCTCTGTCTATTCCACCAAATTCAAAATCACACCTAATATCTAATTTCTAAATCTAATTTGTTGCACTAGTTTTTAATATGTCACTTATGCAAGACAACCAGAACAAAACTAAAACAACGATAAAATAAAGGATATGACTTAGGAATCAGCACCTAGGCCTGGCTTGGAGTCAGCACCAAGCGAGAAAACCACTAGGAGTCAGCACTTAAGGTAAACCTGGAGTTAGCACCAAACCAAAGAAACCCTAATTGGCTGGAAGTAAGTGTTACTTGCCAGTATCCTAATCCTTCAATGCTTTAGAACTCGAGATTGAGTTTTCTCCAACCAGAGGAGAATGATGCGGGAGATGCAAGAAAATTGTTATTTAATATTATTTATATTTTTAAGTCAATTGTATTTTTATGTTTTAGATTTTAGTAGTTTATTAGGCTATTAGTATTTTAATTTGGAAGCAAGGTTATTTTTGTTAGAACTAGGGTTTAGCAATCCTTTATAAGTAACCCATAGTACTTCTTGAGGAGTTAGTTGATATTTTGATGAATGAAAAATGGTCGTTTGGTCTTTTTTTTATCTAGTGCTGACTCCAGGTCTACCCTAGGTGCTAACTCCTAGTGGTTTCCTCGCTTGGTGCTAACTCCAAGTTAGGCCTAGGTACTGACTCCTAAGTCATATCCCTTTATTTTATTGTTGTTTCAGTTTTGTTCTAGTTGTCCTACATCAATAATGATGCGGGGGACGCAAAAAGATTTTTATTTAGTATTATTTATGTTTGTCAATCAATTGTATTTTTTACGTTTTAGGTCCTAATAGTTTATTAGGCTATTAATATTTTAATTTGGCAACAAGGTTATATTCGTAATAAAGCAATTAGGGTTTCCTAGCCAATTAGAACTAGGGTTTAATAATCTTCTATAGGCAACCTATTGTACTCCTTGAGGAGATAGTTGATATTTTGATGAATGAAAACAATGATCGTTTGGTCTTTTTTTGGTCTGGTGCTGACTCCAGGTCTACCCTAGGTGCTGACTCCTAGGGGTTTCCCTTGACCTCGAGTTCTAAAGCATTGAAGGATTAGGATACTGACAAGTAACACTTGCTTCCAGTCTGGCTCTGATACCAAAATTGACGCAGGACAACCAGAACAAAATTAAAACAACAATAAAATAAAGGATATGACCTAGGAGTCAGTACCTAGGCCTGACTTGGAGTCAGCACCAAGTGAGGAAGCCACTAGGAGTCAGCACCAAGCGGGGAAACCACTAGGAGTCAGCACCTAGGGTAGACCTAGAGTCAGCACCAAACCAAAGAAAGACCAAACAATCATTTTTTCATTCATCAAAATATCAACTATCTCCCCAAGGAGTCCAATAGGTTGCTTATAAAGGGTTGCTAAACCCTAGTTCTAATTGGCTAGGAAACCCTAATTGCCTTATTACAAAAATAACCTTGCTTCCAAATTAAAATACTAATAGCCCAATAAACTAATAGGACCTAAAACATAAAAATACAATTAACTTGCAAACATAAATAATACTAAATAATAATCTTCTTGCGTCACCCGCATCAGTCACACTAATCTGTAGTCCTTACCTTGATTCTACAATCCTGCAATTCATTCACATAGGGAGGAGAAGAGAGAATGATAATTAATGGAGGCGAGGCCAGAGATGCCCTTATGCATAGGATCGGAAGCTAGAAGAAAGAAACAAAGTAACAACTTGCATAATTACAAAAGAGCTAGAATTAAAAAAAAAAGGTCTTATATTATTACCGGAGAGATGCTAGTAATGCCTCTATGTTACAAGCAAAGCATATTTTCTAGCTTGCTAGTTGCTATAGAAGATTATATTACTTCTCCAACACAAGAGGAGTATTTACAGTAGTTTTCACTTTTCACAAAGTATACAAGCAAGAGCTAGTATTTAAGCCCTGTACCGTAGCGATTTGCTTTGTATTCTGTAATCACTATCCCACCATAGATCTCTGCAGCCATTTTGCTATTGATCTCTGGCTGTTTCTTAAAAACTTGATGACTTCCTTGATGGAAGTGCTGCCTTTCGGCCTTCCTGGGCCGGCCATAGTACTCTTCCAACAGAGCAAAGCCTTCCAATCCAGCCTTAACAAGGTTTGCCTGAGGTGCCATATTGCTCAAAATTAAGAACAGAACAAACAGATTACAAATCAATTGTAGCTGTCTTGTTTTCCTGATACAAAGGTTAAAGACGAAACCCCCTTTATATAGCCAGCAAGCCAGCCTTGGGAACCTTATGGCCCAAGTATGGAATGTTGAACCGAAATTTAATAAATTAAGAGAGAGAAAAAAAGAACAAGGTCTCCTAACCTTTTCGTGATTCTCTTACAAGATACAAAGTAGGGCTATAAATGAGTTTTGAATTTTTTTTTTGTGGAGAATCTAAATGAGTTTTGATTTTGTTGGACAATATATATTTTTAGCTTCTGATTTCACTTTTATTATCTTAGGATTTGTAGGATTTATAATGGATCAATGGTGGGATCTACTTGAAATTCCAATATTACCCACTAGAATTTGGGGTTTGTCTTTGTTTGGCTATATTTCTAGATCTCATTAACCTAGAAAGGCCGAAGTCTTTTGAAAAATGTGGTCAGTCAAATGGTGGTTTGGATTTTTTTAATTTACCATTTTAAAAAAAATGCTGTGTATTTCCCTAATTTTCCATCTTCTTTTATTGGTGTGTATATGATACCATAAATATTATAATACCCCAATAGGCAATAGCTCTTTATATGACTATTTTACGACTCTAACTACTATCACATAGGACAAAATTTACATACAGTACCTTAGGTGCTGTTCTCTAGATTGCCCTCTTAAGATTCAGTCATATGGATACTTAACTAAAAAATACACTTTCATCCTATAAAAAAAAATTCACATGACAACTTAAAAAATGAACCTAAAAAATAGCACTTAAGTATTATACTTAAATATTGCTCCTATCACACATAATTATGAAGACCGGTATTGGGGTACCCTGACCAAGAGGCTTAGCCTTCATAGGTTAGGGACCACCTTTCTTGCAAGTGATATGATATTTATAGTTTTGTTTATTAATTTCATGGAAATTTTTAGAGTTTTACACGAACAAGTATTTAAAAATTAAGTATTTATTGACAAAATTTAGGATTAAACTTGGATAACTAGCTTGGCAAAACTCTAAATGATGATTTATCTTAGCTCAGCTTTTGCTTCTTAGTAGCATTTCGACAACACTTCCTCAATGTTATTGGATTTCTAGCTTGGATCAACCAAAATTTTGGCAGAGGGTCTGTAGTCAGGTCGGAATTATAGGTTTTGAATTATACAAAATTTTGGCAGAGGTTGGAATCTAGCTAATTCAAACCAAACAAAAGTTATCAACAAAAAACCTCTTTAAAAAAGTTTTAAGGACAAAAAAAGAAATTCTTGCAATTATATATATATATATATATATATATATATATATATGTATATATATATTGTAATTTTTGGTTCCGTTCCTGAGTCATAAAAGAACCAAGTTCGGGAGAAAAAAGGTATTTAAAATGTCAACCGTCTAGAAATACGAAAAAAAAAAAAAAAAAAGTATTATGGAGTTGCAGGTGATCGAGCATAAAAATAAAATAAAATTGTGTTATCTGGATGTCTATGTCTTTCGGTGGATTTATAATTTTTTTTTTTTTGTGCTGAATAATGTATAATTTATTCGATTCTTTGGAACAATCTAGTCTGATTTGCATGCAATGATGATATAGACAGTACAGTCTCAAATGGATTTTTAAATCCAGCCATACGTGATATTTCTGACGTAATACTTCTTAGCTCATACTGTGCATATTGAGCTCACTTAAAAAGCATAAATATTCCTGTCTTTCAATGGGGTAGGCAAGATTTGATAGGTATTGAATTGAGGTGGCAAGAAAAACAAAAACGACTGGAGAAAGTGTAGCAGAAAGTTGTTCGTGAAGCTTATCCATTACAACATGGAAGCATATTTACCCAAATTATTGAGATTCAGATCATAGATAAAATGGATATATATTTGAAGGGGTAGCCCACGAAACCTATTTTATTTACCATAATGTTTAGAGCATCTTTCCTTTTGCGTCCTTTTCTCTGCGAAAATGGGCAAATGCCCATTTTACCAAAAAAAAGGAAGGGGCAAATATCCTATTTTTTAAATTAATTAAGAAAATTCTCTTTTTTTAAAACTCAATTTTCTCAAAATCGAGTTTAAGAAAAAAAAATTTAGAGCCCTATAGTGGCATTTTAAGGGGCCTATAGTGATGTTTTAAGAACTTATAGTGGTGTTTTTCAACTCGAGCTAGAACTCAAGTTCCATGCAAGTTTTTTTTTTTTTTTTTTTTTTTACCTATAACTCGAGTTCATGGAGCTCGAGTTTCAAAACTCCACTATAAGTTCTTTAAAACGTCATTATAGGCTCCTTAAAACGTCACTATAGAACTTAACTTGATTTTGAGAAAATTGAGTTTCAAAAGAGGGGCATTTCCCTAATTAGTTTGGAAAATGGGGTATAATGTTTTTTTTTTTTTTTTGCGCGAAAGGGGCGTTTGCCCATTTTGGCCTCCTTTTCTCAATGGCTAATGTTAAGTTCTAGATTAACAGATTTCAATCTAATTTTAATTGAATTTATAATGTACCATCAAAAATTTAAGATTACAAATCCAAAATAACTTAAGATAATAAAAGTTGAAGACTTTGACAAGCCTTTAATTTATGCTCGAGAGATCGAACAAGTGTCTTCAACAATAATATTTTGATCATGGTGGAAGGAGATTATCATCAATTTCTCAATAGTGGCTCATATATATGATCTATATTAACATTTTTGTAATTTGCTTTGTTAGTATAAGTACTTACCATAATCCAACCAAATTTTAGGAGTCCTCACCTTAAACTACCAAAATCTAGTTTTTTTTTTTGGTAAAATATAATTAATACCTTATAAGTTTGGTAATTATCATTTTAATCCACTAAGTTTAAATTTTGTCATTTTAGTTTATTAACTTTGACGACAATCATTTTTGTTAGTTCATTCGTTAGCATTTGAAAAACACCTCTAATCCTTTTAAAATGGCATCATTTCATGTTTGTAACATTAAAAAATGACTTAAAATAGTGTTATTTTAAAAGAGTTAACTGTGTCTTACAAATGGTAATAGGTGGAAGGAATAATATATATGACCATGTTGATAAAGTTAAAGGACTAAATTAAAATTTAAACTTAAAGAACTACAATGGCAATTGACCAAACTAGTTAATAGGGCGTATATTGTATTTTTACCTATTTGTAGGTTAAGTATGGAGTATAAGTAAAAAATTTAGTTCATTTTAATGGTCTCTGAATTGGGCAACCTGCGCGCACTTTATTTGAGCACATTCAAAATCCTATGTAATATCAAAGGGCGATGATTGTTACACATCAAATAGTATCTAAATCAAATTGGTTGCACTGGATTTTGATATATGCGGCAGTACTCAATCTCTTCCGTACGTAGTCCATTAGGGGGGGAGGGGGGGGGGGGGGGGGGGAGAGAAGAGAGAAAGAGACTAAGATAATTAATGGAGGAGATGTGCCCATATGTACAGTAGAGCTAGAAGAAATTAAAAGACTAAACGCTTGCATAATTACAATAGAGCAAAGATTATCAAAATAAGCTCTTATATCATTACACGTACAGGAGAGCTTTAGATGATACAAAGTAAGTGCTTGCATGCATGATTACAGGAAAGCTTAGCTACCTAAAAGTGTTTTTGCTTTCTATATTACATATCATATTTTCTAACTTGCTACAGAAGAGTATACATATTACTTATGTGTTCTGTAATACAAGAGGAGTATCTATAGTAGGTTACACAAAGTATATGCAAGAAAGAGCTAATATTTAAGCCCAATACCAAAGTGAATTACTTTTTCGTTAGTGAAATCCGTAACCAGAGTCCCACCATTGATCACTGGAGCCGGCATTTTGCAAACAATCATCATGATCTCTGGCTGTTTCTTTGGAACTTGACTTCGGTGATGAATACTGGGCCTCCTCAACCGACCATAGTATTCATCTAACAGTGCAAAGCCCTCCATTCCAATCTTAACAAGGTCTGCCTCTGCCTGAGATGCCATTTTGCTCAAAAGATCAACAACACAAACAAATATGGAACTTACTTAATTGTCTTGGTTTTCTTGATGCAGTTTAAGGGCCTTATATAGAACTTCCAGCAAGTGACTCTATCTTTCCCACCTTATGGCCCAACAAAGAACGTTGAACAGAATGTAAAACAAGAGAGAAAAAAACGAAGCCTCCCACCAATGGTGAATGTTGATTCTATTCAAAGATGCAAAGTAGAGATAGCTTAGATTTTATGAATAGATCCCTAATCCGCTTGTAGAAAATTCTTATTTGTTCTTATCTATTTAATAAACAAGTTTAATTCAAGCCAAAGTTTAAACTTGTTTATTAAATGAGTTAGTCTAAATATTATATTGTATTTATGAAATTTTCTTATATGTATGAAAAAATAATTGTGTTAGTGCTTATTTAATTATAATTATATTTATTATGATTATAATTCAATAGTTAAAGGTAAAAGATCTAAACTTTTAAATGTCTTTTTTGAAATTTCTCAAATGTGCCAATTGAGTTATAAGATTTTTGATAGATAAGTTAACTAGATAATTTCTCGCACGATACACGGATACTTTGCAAATTCATTTGAAATAATTTTTATGTTTTTTAAGACCTATTTATAATACTCAGTTTGCTATATAATATTAATGTTTTACCAAAATATTTTTAAATACTTTGAAACTCAATTTTCTTAATTCTTATTATATACTTTAAGACCTATATAAAATTGTCAAAGAATTGTTTTCCTAATATTAAGTGGAATTGCTCTACTGATCTAAATTTTCAATATTGGAACAAACAAATTTTTCGACCTTTGTAAGAGACTAACATATTATATTATTTATGGCTCTAATTGTTATCTCATATAATTAAGGAGACTGGCATATATAGGGGGACCTTAACCAGTAGGCTCAGCCTTCATAGGTTGACCACCTTTCTTGCAAGTTATACGAAATTTATAGTTTTATTTATTTCATGGAAATTTTTAGAGTTTTACACGAACAAGTATTCAAAAATTAAGCATTTATTGACAAAATTTAGGATTAAACTTGGATAACTAGCTTGGCAAAACTCTAGATGATGATTGATTGCAGCTCAGCTTCTTAGTAGCATTTCAACAACACTTCCACAGTATGATTAGATTTCAAGCTTGGAACAACAAGATTTTTGGCAAAGCTTCCATATTCAGGTCGGAATCAGGTTTTGAATCATACAAAATATTGGCAGGGCTTCTGCAGTCAGGTTGGAATCTAGCTAATTCGAACCGAAAAAGAGTGATCAACAAAAGACTCTTTAAAAAGTTTAGAGGAAGAAAAAAATTAAAATATTCATCCAATATTATATATATTTGGTTCCGTCCCTGAGTCATATATTTGGGAAAAAATGAATTTAAAATATTGACTGTCTAGAAATACAAAGAGAAAAATGTATTTAGAGTTACAGGTGAGCATAAAAAAAAAAAAATTAAATAAAAAGTTTGTTATCTAGATGTCTATGTCTTTCGGTGGATGTTTAATTTTTTTGTTTTTTTTTTTTTTTGTTTTTGTGCTGCATAATGTATTTATTTTATACGACTCTTTGGAACAATCTAGTCTGATTTGCATGCAATTAATGATCACATAGTTATCTTAGAAAGTACAGTAGCAAATGGATTTTTAAATCCTGCCATACCTGAAATTGTTAGGCTTTGTAGAACTTAGTTGCGTTTGATTTGGATTATGACACAACCCTAAATAATATTGATATGGATTTTAATAAGAGATTTTTTGAGGCTTAGTCTATAGAGCGAAGACTTAAGGGTTTAGGGGCAACGTCTCGGGAAAAAAAAATTGGTCCATTTTGTAGCCCATTGTGAATTCTATGCGCAGGATAGAAAAACAAGATGCTATGGACACAAAGGGAAAAAATGAAAACAAAGAAAAAAGAAATGCATGCAAGGATATCTCGATCGATCGAGGGGTGTCGAGAGGGGTCGAGGTTCAAACTTCAACAGGTACAGCTATCGAGAAGCTATCCAGAGGTGTTCACATCAAAAGGGGCTCGATGGATTGAGATGCTATCAAGCATCAATCGAGAAGATAGAAATTTTCTCGATGGATCAAGAAACTGTCAAGAAGCTATTGAGATTGCAATAAAAAGAAGCTAAAGAGCTTGATACATAGCCTAATTGTCGAGAGCTATCGAGATTGCTTAAAAACAATTTTTCAAGGAAGAGAAAAACACAGATATAAATGCAATCAAGCATGCTACTTAACCAAGGATCCAAACAACATTTTAAACTCTCAAAATCATCTCTCAACAAAAAAAATCTTAAGCACATAAATCCATAAACACACACACACTAAACAAATCTAACCAATTTTAAATTTCAAAAATAAGTTAAGACAGTTTAGTGAGCATATGTTAACAAATGTATTCCTTGAGATGGCCAAATCACATTATACCTGCACATGTATCAAAAGTATAAAAGAATATTGCGTGTTGTGTGTGAAAAACATCGCAAGATTGCATAAGTGTCTACATTTTATGACGATTTGAGATATGAGAAAATCACTTTAACTCACACACAATCATAACTATATGATGGGGGCTATCACCTTCGAGGTACATCCTATAACTCTTGTATCTCCTAAAATATACGCTTGCAATCATATATAAAGTATTTTGATCTTTTTGCTTTTATTTTTCTTTGCATATTTTTCTTTTATTAAGTATATCATGCATGAGCATGTAAGAGAGGGAAAAGAAATACGTAATTATGTTAAGCTTTTCGACATTGCACTTTTGCTATACCGAAGCATACAAATGTCATTTCATAATTGGTGGGCAACAGTGGTGAGATGGTTATTTATGCATTTCTCTTAGGATTTTCTAGTCCTTTCCGTCAAAAAGAGTGATACAAGTGTTAAGTACGAGAGATCACTTAACCTTACTCATTACAAACACGAACCACAAAACTCACTTGCTTAGTTGTGCATAGAGATGCTCATCTAAGCTACAAAAGATACAAAGTTTAGATAACTTTGTTTCATTGGTCATTCAAGGTACGCAAGTACCAATGTACATAAACACACACTGTTTTTGTATTTTTCTCTTTTTATTTTTTTTTATTTTGAAAACAAAACAAAATAAAAATTAAACAACCAACAAAAATAGACAAACAACATGAAAGCATGAAAGAAATATGCAGATGCATGAAAGCATAATTCCAAAAGTAAATAAGAAATCAAGCAAAGAGAGTCATACTTTAGATAGAAAGAATTAAATTAGAGGACAACAGAAAGACAATTAAGTCTTATGATCCTTTATCACCCACACAGCACGAGTTTTTGGCCGTGAAGATGAAAAGACACGTGTCCTAGTATGACTACTAAAGAACATAGAGGAATTAGAATTCCCCTAAAATTGAGTTAAAAAGCTCAAAGTTTTTAATAACTCACCAAGAATAGGTACAAAGCCTTTAGACAAACGATGAGACCTATTGGACACTCGCTTATAAGGAAACAACTTGGAATAATTAGATCAAGTATGTACAAAAACACCACAATGGTGACAAATCATGAGCAATTTTAGGACTACTCAGCACCCTTGAAGGAGGTCTAACCTTAGAGGTTGATAGAGACCTCAACTTAGGACAATTTGGCCTAATATAATCAACAATATGACAATGATGACAAGTGGGGACAAATTCAGAATTTTTATTCAACCTAAGAGGAGGTTTAGACATAGGTTTAGAAACTTCAACATTAACATTAGATTGTTTACCTTTGTCTATCCTAGCAATATTAGCCTTCAATACTTCTTCATTATTGCTTTTAAATGGAGGAATATAAAAATCTTTTTCTTTTGAGTTAGGCTTAACAACAAGTTTGGCACTAGTTAATTTTTCAACTTCAGTTTTAAATTCAACTAGTTGCTCTTCCAAACTCTTAATTTTGTCCACCTGAGATGAAATTTGATTTTTAAAATTCTTATTCAAATTATTGGCTTCATCCAATTTTGCAATCAAATCATCTTTTTCAAGCTTGACCTTTTTAGATTTAGTTTTTAATTTTGTAGAACATTCAAGAGATTTCATACAAAAATTATAAAACTTGCAATAGGCATCTTGAATATCATCATTATCATTCAACATAAGATCATGCAAATCAAAACAATCAAGAGTTTCCATGACAACAGGGGTCAATAGATCACACAGCAAAGATTTAACTCTAATCAGAGTGTGCCCGCTCTGATACCACCTGATAGGCCAAGAATGTATTGACACCTTGTGAAATATTAATTAATTAATTAGCCAAATTTATTAATTAATCAGATTAACATGCAATGTACGTGGCAGCACAAAAAAATCATCAAATAACTAAATATGCAGCGAAAATTAAATGACACGGTGATTTGTTTACGAATGGGAAAAATCTACATGGCAAAAACCTCACCAGGTGATTTAAAGGTCACCACTCCCGAGAATTCATTATTATCACAACAAGCAATTACAAGTAAAGGAATCTCAGTACCTTATACCAACCTACAGTTGAACCCTTATCCCAATACATAATTGGACTTGTTCTGTAGTGACAATCTCTCATTTTTAATGCACGGCTTCCAGTACGTGACTAACCAATTGATGTACAGATCCCAGTACGCGGCTTACTCATTTGCACGAATCTCAGTATGTGACTAACTCCACAGCAACTCTTTGATTGTTGTAGTTGATTTGCAGCAGCTTCACATAGAAACACCAGCTTCACATAGAAACACCAATAAGGTCTTTAATATTGGTACAAGAGACTTTGCTTGATTACAAAACCCAAAGATGTACAAGAAACACAGCAAGAACTCTTTCTTCTGTAGGAAGAGGAGGCTAGGGTTTCAAAAAGAAAATCTTATGAAGCTCTCTAGGGTTTTATTTTTGTTTTTCCATTTTCTTTAAATATGAGCTTAATGGACTCTCCTATTCCAAATAGGTTTACACACACCTTGGGCTTTCCTAGTCCAATAAGGATTATACAAACTCATAAATAAAT
The DNA here is from genome assembly GCF_040712315.1 of Castanea sativa. Classification (NCBI taxonomy): domain Eukaryota; kingdom Viridiplantae; phylum Streptophyta; class Magnoliopsida; order Fagales; family Fagaceae; genus Castanea; species Castanea sativa. The sequence continues at coordinate 10,858,918 of NC_134014.1, read as the reverse complement.
AGCCTTTTAGAATAAAAAATTTCTTGGCTATAGACAAAATCCCATAAGCTCGATAGATCGAGACATCTGTTGAGCTTTAATGAATCTTGACAGATTGAGCTTCTGTCAAGGAGGTATCGAGACCTGCAGATTGCACTTTTCTTGAGCAGATCTTGAGTAATCTTCATGTCTTCAATTTAACCACTTGTAATGATTATCTTGAACCTACTTAGGTTTACCCAAATACAAGTAAAATGCGTTTTGTCAAAGGATATGCCAATTATATAAAAATATGTCTCTAACACCCTATTACGGCAGCTCAAAACCAGCACTTCATAAGTCACTGCAATAGGAGGCCTATAGCGGCGATTTCCAAAACTGTTGGTATAGAAGGCCCTATTGCAGTGTTTTATAACCGCCTCTATAGGTTAGATTTATCGATTTAAAAATTTTTATTTTCTTTTTTGAAAAGAGTCTATCCCGGCACTTTAAAAGCGCTGGAATAGGGATAACTTATCCCAGCTATAAGCATTGGAATAGGGTTATTCCATTCCCTTATAGGGAGACCTATCCCTGCGCTTTTGAAAGCGTTGGAATAGGGTTACTCCATTCCCTTCTGGGGGAGACCTATCCCAACGCTTTATAAAGTGCTGGAATAGGGGTAACCTATATCAGTGCTCTAAAAACGCTAGAATAAGGTTAATCCATTCCCTTCTAGGAGAGACCTATCCCGGCGCTTATTAAAGCGTTGGAATAGGGTTTCTCCATTCCCTTCTGGGGAAGACCTATCTCAACACTATAAAAGCACTAGAATAGGGATTTCTCCTAATAAATGACCAATACGCCCCTAAAACTTGAGCAATGACCAAAGTACCCCCAAAACATTGAAAAATACCAAAATACCCTCGATTACTTGAATAAGACCAAATTACCCCCATAAATAGAAAAAGTGACCAAAATGCCCCTGTAAACGCAGAAAAAAAAAGTCCAAAACACCCCTAATACTTAAAAAAAGACCGATACACTCTCAAAACCTAAAAATGACCGAAATACCCTCCAAAATATCAAAAATGACCAAAGTACCCCTTGTGCCTGAAACAGACCAAAATACAATACCCCCCATAAATCGAAAAAGTGACCAAAATGCCCCCGAAAACACAAAAAATGTCCAAAACACCCCTGATGCCTAGAAAAAGACAGATACACCCCTAAAAACTATAATTAAAAAAAAAAGACTAAAATAATCCCAAAAACCTAAAAACTGACCAAAGTACACCCCAAAACATCAAAAAAGACCAAAATACCCTCATGCCTAAGAAAGACCAAAATACCCTCATGCCTAAAAAAGACCAAAATAACCCCATAAATTAAAAAAAAAAATGAATAAAATGCCCTCGTAAACACACAAAAAAAATGTTCAAAACGCCTCTGATACCTGAAAAAGACCTATACACCCTCGAAACCTAAAAAATTACCAAAATAACCCCAAAATCTAAAAACTGACTAAAGTACCCCCCAAAACATCGAAAATGAACAAAGTACCCCCAATGCCTGAAAAAGATCAAAATACCCTCAATTACTTGAATAAGACCAAAATACCCCATAAGCGCAGAAAATGGCCAAAATGCCCCTGTAAACACAGAAAATGTCCAAAACACACTTGATACCTAAAAAAATATTGATACACCCTCGAAACTTAGAAAGTGGTCGAAATAACCCTCAAAACCTAAAAACTAATTAACCTACCCCCAAAACATCAAAAATAACCAAAGTAACCCCATGCCTAAAAATGACCAAAATGCCCTTGTAAACACAAAAAATGTCCAAAACACACCCAATACCTAAAAAAGACAGATACACCCCCGAAACCTAAAAAAATGATCGAAATACCCCCCAAAACCTAAAAATAACCGAATACCCTCTAAATATTAAAAATGACTTGAGTATTTTATTAATTTTTTAAGTTTCTAAGGCATTTCAGTCAGGTTTTAGGCTTAGGATGTATGTGTGTAAAAAATTTTAATGCTTAGGAGGTATTTGGTTGTTTTTAGCTTTTAGGGGTATTTTGGTCATTTTTTTAGTCTTAGAGTGTATTTTTGATCATTTTAAGGCTCAAGGGTACTTTGGTTCTTTTAAGTTTCCAGGGTATTTTGGTCACTTTTTGGCTTAGGGTGTATATTGGTCATTTTTTAATGCCTAAGGGGTATTTGATTTATTTTTAGCCGTTGGGGGTATTTTGGTCATCAATTTAGGCTAAGGGGGTGTTTTTAGTCATTTTAGGTTTTGGTAGTTTTTGGTCTTTTTTTTAGGTTTCAATGGTATTTTGGTCTTTTTTTAGGCTTCAAAGGAATATTAGTTCTTTTTCAAGTTTCAGGAGTATTTCAGCCATTTTTTGGGTGGTAGAGGTGTTTCGGTCATCTTTTAAGTTTATTGGGTAAGTTGGCCTTTTCTTAGTCTTAGGGGTATTTCCGTCATTTTTAAGGATTATTAAATTATATTTTATTAATTTCAGTATTTTTTTTAGGTTTCAAGGGTATTTCGGTCTTTTTTAGGCTTCAAGGGTATTTCAGTCTTTTTTAGGCTTCAAGGGTATTTTTGTCATTTTTCATGTTGCAGGGGTATTTCAGCCATTTTTTGGGTGCTAGGGGTGTTTCAGTCATTTTCTAAGTTTATGGGGGTATCTTGCCTATTTCTTAGTCTTAGGAGTATTTCAGTCATTTTAATGATTATTAAATTATATTTTATTAATTTTGGTCTTCAAGTTTCATCTTATATTTTTATTAATTATTAAATTATATTTTATTCATTTTTAGTATTAAATTATATTTTATTACTTTTAGTGTAGGAAAAAAATCCCTAAAGGCCTATTACGACGGTTTTTACACCTCTCATGGTAGTTTCAAAACCGCTGGTATAGGTCTGAAGTAAAAAACTGGACTTTCAAAATTTTAAAATTTTTTTGAAAATTTCATGACTTATTGTGGCAGTTTAAAGTAGTTGCAATAAGTGAAAAAGTCGCCATAATAGATTTAAAACTTATTACAGCGGTTTTTCCCGCTACAATAAGTGCCATTTGCGTCACAATAAGTCCCTTGCACCACTTAAAATTTTTCAGAATTTCCACTTATTTTTTTCAGCTTCCCACCACTTTGGCCTCTCATTTTTGGTCTCCCATTTCTTTACTTTAGATATTTTCCTCTCACCCACATTTTCTCTCTCTCTCTCACTCATGGATCTTCCTTAACCCACTTCCTCTCCTCCTCTCTTCTTCTTTCCTCAAAACCCACCATTTCTTTTCCAAAATTTCAAACACAAAAATACTATCCAAAACCACAAACCCTACCCAAAGCAAGGTAAGTCTCTGTAGCTCTCATTTCTATTTTGTAGCAATTTTTGTATATATATATATATGTGTGTGTGTGTGTGTGTGTGTGTGTGTGTGTGTGTGTGTGTGTGTTTGTTGTTAAATTTCTGGTTTTTTAGTTTTGATTTTGGTTGAAGTTTGGTTTTGGTTATCTGTATATTTTTGTGCAATTGTTGGTTGATTATGTGGGTTTTAGTTTTGGTTTTTGGTTAAAGTTTAGTTGATTTTGTAGCTTTTTATTTTTTATTTTGGTTAAAGTTTGCTCTATTTTGGAGGAAATGTAGGTGGGTTTAATGTTTTTTTTTTCTTTGTATCTTGGGGTTTCATGAAATATATGGGTTTTAGAACTTTCATTATTGGTATATAAATATGTTGTTCTAACTTCAAAGTTCCCTCTTTTATTTTTTGGGTGTTGGTCTTAAGTTTCATTTGTCAACTTTTGAGAATATGGTGCACTGGCAACCAATTGGCTGAACATATATACTCTTGTAATATTTTTGTTATTATTATTTTGACAATATATACTCTTATATTACTGAATCTCTAAGTTTACTTGATGTTTGCTATTAATTAATTTGTTTTTAATGATGTCCCAATTTTCCAGATTGAGGCTAGTGTTAATGCTTTGGATTAGTTTAGGTATAGAGTTGTGCTAAATGTTAGTAACTTGTTTCTATGATAGCACCCGGGCCACCATTGTTGCACAATTGGTACTTGTAATCACTTTACATGGATTTGATTATGCCAAGCTTGCTTTTCATGGAACTGGTGCTAAGAAAAGCAGCATCTTCTTGGTGTCATCAAATAGTCATTCTTGTTTCAGTTAGCTCATAAAGCATTTTTGCATCAAGGACAAAAGAAAGTATAACCTTGCCACAAAGATATCTTGAACATACATGACACTGTCTTGGCAGCCTTGTTAAACTTGTTTTCATTTTTGCCCCCATTGTATTGTAGCTCAGTGATGAATATATTCCTTTATTTGTAAGCAAAAATGAATGGAAGTTCATAGGCTGTAGTTAGCATCTTTAAGCCTTTTTATTTTTTATTAAAAGCATACTGAGGAACAAACAAAACCTTGGTTCTTAAGAGTGATCTTTAATAGTAGCAATGATATATACAATAGTTCGTGATTGTTTCTTGGCAAGATATAATGGTTTAGTTTGTGATTTTTGTATATATATATATATATATATATATATATATATATATATATATATATATATATACATATATATCTTTTGTAATGGAGGTTGCTAACTTTTGCATTGAATTTCTTTTGATTATTATTATTTTTTGTTGGATGTGTTTTTATACAAAAGTAATTCAGCACTAAATTTTGTTTGTCATGTGTGCATGCATTGTGTGTGTGTGTGTTCGTGTTAAATTTCTCTTGCTCGATCAACTAGATAACTATTATGCCTAACTAATGGGTATAAAGGTGTCTATAAAAATGATCTGATAAATGATGTCTTGTTTTTTTTGGATGCATTTAAAGATCAAGACATAAGTTCCTTAATTTAAAAACTATGTATGTCTAAAACAATATAGTTATAGAATGAAAAATGCTAATAGCACCCTAAGGCTGTGAAAGTTAATTGAAAAATGCTAATAAGTTGTAAATTCAAATGGCAAAGAAGGAAAGCTATCAAATTAAAGTAATAGAATGAACCCTTTATATATAAGTGTATTTTTTTGGCAGCATATGCCTAAGTGTTTGTTAACTTGGTTCCTTATTTCTATGACATTACTCTTTTGATGCATCACTCTGCATCACTGCAAATCAGTGGATAGCTAAATGGTGAGTAAAATCTACTTCTTATTACCCTTCTAGTCTATAATTATGTGTCAACATTACTGCTGTGGTGAGTTGTTGATTTGGAGCAAGCGGGTGGCCTGCATGGAGAGAAAAGGTGGTGTATTTTATATTGGGAGTGTTGTTTGTTTTGTGAATTTTGTCATATTATTGTTCAATTTGTTGTCAATTTTTATCGTATTTTGTCTGAGTAAATTCATATATTCTGCTATGATGGGTTGTTGATTTGGAGCAAGCGGGTGGCTTGCAAGGAGATATAAGGTAGTGTATTTTATATTGGGAGTGTTGATTGTGTTGTTCCTATTGTCCTACTATGCAAAATTAATCATCAAGCTTGTAGTTTTTTTTTTTTTGTTTTTAGTTTGCAACTTTGATATAACATTCTAGACATTTGGACTATATTGTATTATAGCTAGAAATTTTTTGTTGTATTATATTAATTTGATAGTTTGAATATGCTTGATTATTGTGGGGTCTATATTGGCGTGTGTTTAGCTATAAACAGGTTGGGAAAACAAAATGCAAGTGTAGTAGAATTTTTAAGTGGAGTAGAATCTTTAAGGCGCAAATTAGTTATGCTAAGTGAAACCCAATCAAAGCTTAAGAAGTTTTTAAACTTAATTTTTCTCTTGTGAATTGTGCTCTTTGTTGTAGTTGTTCATCTTCTTCAAGTGAAGGCAATTGGGAGAAAACTAGTGTGTGCTTTCTCTTGCTTAGATTATTTTCGTGCATATTCTTGAAGATTTGGAAAGTAGAAAATAGTTCTTATTGGTGTATTGTTAAATTCTTGCACGTAGGAATGGGGAGGAAGTGGCGTTTTGATTTGCTGGATGTTGGGGAATGCTCTTCACAAGGAGGATCGAGTGAAGAGCGAGAAAGACTGGGAACCTCTCCAATTGAGGAAGACAAATGACAGTCCTCTACCAATGAAGAAAGACTCGTCTTGCAATTAAATAAAGCAGGCTAGCCGATTGGAAAACTTTCAGGAATTTGGCCAAGGTGGTTGGGATCTATGGCACAAATGCCATATATGTGCCCAATGGATTATGTTCGATGGCATTTAGTGCCACAACAATATAAAAACCAATGTTGGGAGGCCATTCAGGTATTAGACGAGACAATACAACTACTTGGGTTCTATGCTTAATTGTACTAAGTTTTATATAAGTATGTTACTATGTTGAAATTGTGAAATGCACTAACTCAATTGTTGATTTTAGAAACGATGGACCATACCTACAGATTTCATCAAACGTCGATATATATTCACCATTGGAATGTTTTTTTTTTTTTTTTCATAACATTCTAAACACACCTATAGGAGCAGTTTCAAAATTGCTGGTATAAATACACCTATACCAGCACTTTTTTTAATTAAAAAGCACCGGTATAGGTCCTGAAATCCTCTGGTACAGGTCTTAAAATTGCTGGTCTGGACTGTCCCGACACAAAGAAAAAGCGCCAAAACAGGGTCTGAAAAGCGCCATGACCTATACCAGCGATTTTGTAAAGCGGAAGTACAGGTCCAACGACCCTATACCAACTGCCACTGCGTAGCAATTTAAAGCTCCAGGAAAAAAAGCACTGGGATAGGCATTTTGGCCTATTCAATGTTGGGATAGCCCTATTTTTTTTGTAGTGTAGGGTTATTGCATGTTTAAAGTTGCACCATATTATGATGTGATCACTCATCACAATTGTACTTTATAGCATTTTCTTTTAAACTAGTTTATAAAAATTTAAATACACACTAGCGATCTTTTTTTTTTTAATATATGATCTATATAACATTTTTGTAATTTGCTTTGGTAATTTAAAAGGACATATGATTAAAATACATGTAGATTAATCCTATCCTCGAGTTTAGAGTTAAGGATAATCCAACTAAATTTGAAAAACAACACTAATCCTATTAAAACAACGTCATTTCATGTTTGTAACATTAGAAATGATTTTAAATGGTGTCATTTTAAGAGAATTATTAGTGTTTTTCAAATGGTAATGGACAGAAGGAATAATACAACCGCGTTGACAAAGTTAACAAACTAAACTGAAATTTAAATTTTATGAACTAAAATGACAATTCAACAAACTAATAGAATGAGGATTGTATTTTTACTTATTTTTAGGTTAATTAATATATATAGAGTAACAAAAATAAGTTCACTTTAATGATCTCTCAATTAGACAGTCTACTCATTATTTGACCACATTCAAAATCTTACCGCATATCAAAGGGCGATGGTTGTTACACACACTATGTCTAATATATTTTACCCAATATCAGATATGTAAATCGAATTGGTTGCACTGGCTTTTGATATATACGTCACTCTATTCAATAGCCCTTGCTCCTGATTCTACAATCCTCTGAAAGTCTCATGGAAGGAGAGAAGAGAGGAAGGAGACTACGATAATAAAAGGAGGAGATGCGCCTATATGTACAGTAGGGCTAGAAGAAATTAGCAGACTAAACACTTGCATAATTTAAGGAAAGCAAAGATGATCAAAATAAGCTCTTGTATCATTACACAGGAGAGTTGTTAGAAGATACAGAGTGCTAACATGATTACATGAAAGCGAGCTACCTAAAAGTGCTTTTGCTTTGTATAATACATAGCATATTTTTAAACTTGCTGCAAAAGAGTATACATATTACTTTTGTAATACAAGCGGAGTATCTATAGTAGTTTACAAAAAGTATATGCAAGAAAGACCTAGTATTTAAGCCCAGTACCGAAGCGAATTACTTTTTCGTTAGTGAAATCCATAACCAGTGTCCCACCATTGATCTCTGGAGCTGGCATTTTGCAAACGATCATCATCTCTGGCTGTTTCTTTGGAACTTGACTTCGGTGATGAATACTGGGTCTCCTCGACCGGCCATGGAATTCATCTAATAGAGCAAAGCCCTCCATTTCAATCTTAATAAGGTCTACCTGAGATGCCATATTGCTCAAAAGATCAACAGCACAAACAGATATACAACTCAATTAGCTGTCTTTGTTTTCTTGATACAGTTAAAGGTTATGAAACCCCCCTTATATAAAACTTCCAGCAAGCGACTCTATCTTTCCTACCTTATGGCCCAATAGAGAATGTTGAACAGAATGTAAAAAAAAGAGAGAAAAGAATGAAGCCTCCCACCAATGGTAAATGTTGATTCTCTTCAAAGATGCAAGTAGAGATAGCTTAGATTTTTATGAATAGATCCCTAATCCACTTGTAGAAAATTCTTATTTGTTCTTATATCTATTTAATAAATAAGTTTAATTCAAGTCTAAGTTTAAGCTTGTTTATTAAACAAGCTAAGCCTGAATGTAATAATGTGTTCATGTAATTTTCATACATGTACACCTGCCATTCAAAGGGCATGAAGAAATAATTGTGTTAAGAGTGCTTATTTAATTAAAATTATACTTATTATTATTATTATTATTATTATTATTATTATTATTATAATTCATTAGTTAGAGGTAGAAGATTTGAACTTTTGAATATCTTCCTTAAAAACAAATAGAAGTGTTAGTTGAGTTATAAAATTTTTGGCAATTAAGTTAATTATTGAGACTACTAGCTTGACTACAAATATCTCAAAATACTTCAAGTTTACTTTTATATACGAAGTGACTAGTATAACTTATTGAGATCTATTAAGGGAAAAAAAAATATCAGGTTTCTCTTTAAAATTTAACATCATATTGATTAAAAATTTACATCAATCAATGAAAGAGGGCAACAACTATATATATATATATATATATATATATATATATATATATTAACAACAGCAGCAGTAGCACCAACAACAACAACAACAAAAAGAGAGACAACAATTATATATGGTAAGATAATATCTTCGAGTTATGAGTCTTATGATTTAGTGACTATAGCATTCCTCCTTTTTTTCTTATAAAGTAAATATTAAACTTGTTGCACAAACACTATTTTACAAACATCCTAAAAAATAACTGAAATCGTGTTTTTTGAAGTGTGTAAAATTGTGTTAAACAATTTGTGTATAATAAACACTACTCTAACCTAAATATGGATTTGAGTCACTATTTCTCACTTATTTTAATTTTTTTTTTTAAAGGATAATTATCATCAAAGCTTGATGATTCCCTCAAACATACAACATGTACAAGTTGAGCCAATAGCTTATTTATGATCTTCTTAGTACAAAGCAAAAATATTCTCGATTATCTATAGAGGGGAAGGTATTTGATGTTTTTGGGAAGGCATAATAAGATTCTTATTACATGTTTTTTTTGAGATCGAGATTCCTATTGCATGTTAGTCTAAAAAAAAAAACCGAAAGCATATCCACCGGCATTTTTATCCAAAAATAATTTAGATGGATACATTAATACATTCCTCCTTTAGATGATTCATGAAGTTTGGGAAAATGAATAAGTTTTTATGCCTAATTCCCAATTGGAAAATGATACCAAAGGACGGATGAAGGACAGCTCCACTGTGATGCTAAGGCTATGCTTCCATTTATTCTTTTCCTTTTATTTCAATCTAGGGCCTATTATGCTTCCATTTACCCTCACATTATTTCAATCTAGGGCCTATTAATTGCCCACTAATTTATCAGTTTTATCTACTAAAAAACAAAAGCTCACTAATTCCACAAAGCTCGCCACTGCCGACATGCCCAATGATCCAACATCCTTTCATTTCATATTCTCAATCCAATTTTGGGCACCACGCACCAACCCAAAGTCTACAATACTAGAATTTTTATTTTGTATAATTGTGACCAAACCATCATTACCATGAATTACTCACTGTATATATTCCAATTCATGCTACGCAAGGGTCAAAATCCAATAGGTGAAAAACTCATTTTTGTCCTTATATTTTCATGCAATTCCCACTTTGATCCCTATATTTTATTTTCACCGCTTTTAGTCTCTAAAATCAAAAAAGTGATCTCGTTTTTGTCCCTACCGTCAGTGCCCTAACGACAAAGTCTTACGTGGCAGACGAAACATCCTATTAGCTGATGTGGCGCTGATGTGGCACTGATGTGGCGATTAAAATATTATTTGACATTTTTATATGCCACGTCAGCATTTTAATTTTTTATAAAAAGCCATGTTAGCAAATTTAAACAAAAAAATTAAAAAACTAAACGTTTTTCGGAATTGAGATCTAAATAAAATAAAAAAATAAAAACATAGTTAAAAATAAACCCAGATCTAACACAAACCCAGAAATAAAATAAATTAAAAACAAACATTAAAACCCAGAAATTTAAAAAACAAAAAACAAAAAACAAAACAAAACAAAAATACAACCATTCAACACTGAATTTTCATTTTCTTATATCTCTCTCCCTCTCGAGTCAAACTCCTCTCTCTCCCTCTTGGCTTTAACTTATTTCTTTTTCCCTTTAAGTTCAGGTTGTAGTTTTTGGGATATGGCTTTGATCTAGGTTTAGAGAAAGAGAGGCTAAGATGTGGTGGTTTGGAACCTCTGAACCGGCCCTTTCGCTTTTCGGATTTTTCCTCGACCAACGCCGAGCAAAGCAAGGGGCATTTTGGGTATCTGACCCGATCTTCATCAACAACGAGCAAAGGTGACCTGATCTTCATCAGCATCTAGCAGAGGAAGGACTAATGGAAAGTTGCTTGTTTGGGTTTGAGAATATTGGGGGTTTTGGTTTGTTTTTCCGGCCAAATTTGCTAAATAGTACAAATCCTGGAAAAATTTTGGGGCATGGCATACATGTCCAAGTAATTAGTTAGTTGGACTGATTTTGGAACTTGAGTTTGCTAAACTCGAGTTCCACGTTGGTTTTTTTTTTTTTTTTTAAATTTAATTCCACATCAGATTGCTGTTGGTCGGACCTCGAGTATAGCAAAATCGATTTTAAGGTGGAACTCGAGTTTAGCAAACTCGAGTTCCAAAATCAGTCTAACTAACTAATTACTTTGACGCGCATGCCACTCACTGAAATTTTTCTAGAATTTGTACTATTAAGAAAAATTTGGCCTTGTTTTTCCTATGGGTATCTGACTCGATATTCATCAACAATTCATTTTCTCTCTCACACAATTCAACCGATCTGGATTTTTTGTGTTTGTTTCCCAAGAAAATTTATGGGTTTGAAGGTTAAGGTTTACCTTGTTGATCGGTTTGATTGTTGGGTTTATTGGTTTTCTGGGTTTGGTAGTTTTGCTTGAGATTTGGGTTTGGTTCTTTGTTGGAGATTGATTTGTAGGAGATCTAGGTTTAAGAGTTGTAGCTGCAACTGTAACTGCAACCTCACCCATCTAGGTTTGAAACATTTTGCAGGGGATCGATTTTTCTTTGCTTTGCTATGTGTATTTGCAAGTTTGTTTACTAAGAAAATGAAAGAAAAGAATAAAGAAATCTTAAGTATTTTAATTTTCTGGGCAATGAAACATGTTTGGGGAAGAACATGAAGAATGAACAATCATGTTCTTCCGAACAATCATGTTTTTTTTTTTTTAATTTCTGGGTTTTAATGTTTGTTTTTAATTTATTTTATTTCTGGGTTTGTGTTAGATCTGGGTTTGTTTTTAACTCTGTTTTTAATTTTTTTTTATTTAGATCTCAATTCTGAAAAACTAAGTTTTTTTTTAATTTATTTTCTTTTTTGGTTTAAATTTGCTAACTTAGCTTTTTAAAAAAAAATTAAAATGCTGACGTCATATATAAAAATGTAAAATAATAATTGTAGGGCCATTGGACCCAGGAATATATCTGGGTTGGCCCAAAGAGTATTCTTCGGGCTAAAAGCCCAGTTCAAAGACACAAGATGAGCTGAGGGTGTATGAATGTTAACCCATGAGAAAATACTAAACAAAGGAGAGATAATGTCTAAAAAGGTATGTCTGAGGAAGATTGTGTCCTCGGCTATATTAAGCCGAGGTGGAAGAAAGGTTAGTTAAAATCCATAGGCTATGTTCTAGAAGTTCCCTAGGCTATGTTCTAGATACGATACATGTGGAAGATAAGAAGAAGGACAATAGAATATCTGAGATAAAGCTGTTTATCACAGCCCCCGCATTGAATGCTGTGCATATGATATTCTGGTCGCATTAATAGGGAGGTGAGACCTGAATATTAGGTTTGAAACTTGGTCCATATCTCTTGAGACTTTAGGGAAGGTGGATGGGACAAGTATCTAAACCAGCAGTCTAACCATGAGTTGGAGGATGAGAAGGGGAAGAGGAAGGGAGTATAAATGAGAGAAGGGACCTTCGGTAAAAGAGAAGGCCTTTTTTGGAAAGAAAAGAAAGAAAAGTACAGGGTAAATCTGACTGTCCACAATTGTAATCTATCTTGAGAAGTAGTATTATAAACTATCCTCGGATTGTGTCCGATGAGGAGTTTTTCATTCATATTCATATATACAACTCCTTATTTGTGCCATTGGGCCCAAAGCCCATTTTTCTTTGTTGTTTAAACCATCTTTAGAATCTAGATTTCAAGCCCACTCTCTACAAATTAATTGTAAAAAGGCATTTCAAGCCCTTTCCCTTCGGATTGTGGGTCAGGGGCTCGAATTGTGTCCTTACAATTGGCGCCGTCTGTGGGGATTCTAGTGTTTGAAGAGGTTTAACATCATAGTGGGCTTAGGACCATAACACCAGGCGGAGTCTGTGGGGTCCCAGCATGAGGATCACTCCTTGCATCTTGAGCACGAAGAAAACCGGGAGGGTAGTGTACATACTACGCACACTACCAGAAGTAGGAGTCATTCATGAGGGGGAAGCAGAGTTCCTCATGAGGAAAATACCAAAGCCATGCAGAAAGAAATCGACAGCCTAAAAAGGAAGTTGCGTCACGAAAGGCAAAGACGAACTCCTTCTGTCTCCGATCCCTCTTCAGAGGGTTCCAAAGATGACAATTACAAGCAGAGATCCAGAACTCCCCCAAATGAATCTTTCTCTTACGAGGAAGACAACCTACATGGGCAGCAGGGTAAAAACTATACCTCTAGGGGCTTGGGAAATGATGCTATGGGTAGGGCGTTGCATCAAATTTCCAGGTCACCCTTCACACACAAGTTGGAAGAAGGGAGGCTACCTCGGCGCTTCATACAACCGGCCTTCACTATTTATAATGGCCGAACGGATCCTGTAGAGCATGTGAGTCATTTCAACCAAAGGATGGCAGTACATTCCAAGAATGAGACTTTGATATGCAAGATATTTCCCTCTAGCTTGGGACCCGTGGCGATGAGGTGGTTTAATGGCTTGAGGGCAAGGTCTATCAATTCTTTCAAGGAACTTACTAGGGCATTTGGCTCTTATTTCATCACATGCAGTAGAGTTCATTGGCCTTTGGATTCATTATTATCCATGGCCATAAGAGAAAGGGAAACCCTGAGAACGTATTCAGACAGGTATTAGGAGATGTTCAATGATATTGACAGAGACTTCGATGATGTGGAGATAAGGACTTTCAAGGTCGGCCTACCTACAGAGCATGACTTAAGGAAATCTTTGACCAAAAAGCCTGTCAGGAGCGTGCGTTGGCTCATGGATCGCATCGATGAATATAAAAGGGTTGAAGAAGATCAGCAGCAAGGAAAGGGTAAGGCGAAGGTTATCCCTCAGGAGATGAGGGATTTCAGGTCAGACAGATACAACAACAACAGGCCTGGAAGAGATTTTTCCAGACAAGTTGGTCCTACCGTCCCACAGGTGGTCAACACCGTTTTCAAGTAACCAGTGCAACAGCTATTGGAGAAAATCAGGCATGAGTCATACTTCAAATAGCCCAATAAGATGGCAGGGGACCTTTTGAGACGCAACCAAAATCTCCATTGCCATTATCACTAGGAGAGGGGTTATACCATTAAGGATTGTTGGACTCTATGGAACCATTTGGAGCAATTGGTTAAAGAGGGAAAGTTAAAGCAATTCCTGTATCAGCCTAATGGGCAAGGAAACCACTCAGGGGCGGCGAACCACAGTGGCCCTTCATCAAGGCCTCCTCTGGGTACAATCAATGTTATTTTCGCTGCACCTAGAAGGACTGGCTCAAATCCTTCCAGGGTGATGTTTGTAGCTCGGACCTTGGCTGAGGAATCAAGGGATCAACCGAAGAGGATTAAGGTGAATGTCCTACCAGTTTTGGGTTTCTTGGAAGAGGACAAAATCAGGACTATCCAACCACATGATGATGCCTTGGTTGTTACCCTTAGGATAGGGGAATACGATGTGAGGAGGGTGATGGTTGATCAGGGGAGTGGCGCAGATATCATGTACCCTGACCTGTTTAAAGGGTTAAACTTAAAGCTTAAAGATCTTATAGCTTATGATTCACCCTTTATAAGCTTTGAGGGAAAGACTGTCATACCAAAGGGGCAAATTAGGCTGCCTGTGCAATCAGGCTCAGAAGTGGTAAACGTATATTTCACTGTGGTAGATTTCATTGTGGTAGACGCCTATTCTCCCTATACAACTATTGTGGCAAGACCTTGGTTGCATGCTTTGGGTGCCGTTTCCTCAACCTTGCATGTCAAGGTTAAATTTCCTTATGGGGATCAGGTGGTGGAACTGCTTGGAAGTCAATTTGTGGCTCGACAATGTGTCACGGCTGCAATTCTGCATCAGCCTGAACCGGAGTCCTCGGCCTCGGCTAACGAAAAGTCGTAGCAATCAAAATCTCTGGCCACAACTGAGGTACCATCGGTAAAAGAACCTGCATGTGAAGAACTAGAAAGGGTTCTTATAGACGATGACCCTGAGAAATTCTTTCAAGTGGGAGTTCAATTGCCACAAGAGGAGAAGACAAAGCTGATTATGTTTTTGAAGAAAAATGTGGATGTATTCGCATGGAATGCTTACGAAGCCCTTGGGGTTGATCCGAGTTTTATTTATCATCATTTAAATGTCAATCCAGCTGTGGTACCGAGGAGGCAACCACCTCGGCGCTCCTCCAAAGAGCATTCTGAGGCTGTTAAGGAGGAGGTGCTCAAACTCAAGAAGGCGGGTGATATCAAAGAAGTTTTTTATCCTGAATGGTTAACTCATACAGTGGTGGTAAAAAAAAAGAATGGGAAGTGGAGAGTTTGTGTGGACTTCACAGATTTAAACAAAACTTGTCCCAAAGATTCTTTCCCAATGCCTCAGATTGATCAATTGGTGGATGTTACTGTTGGGCATCCTCGAATGAGTTTTTTGGATACTTTCCAAGGTTATCACCAAATACCTTTAGCTGTGGAGGACCAGGAGAAGACTGCGTTTGTCACTCCTACAGGAAATTATCATTATAAGGTAATGCCCTTCGGTTTGAAGAACTTAGGGGCTACCTATCAAAAGATGATGACTAGGATGTTTGAGCCATAGCTGGGAAAAACTATCGAGGTATATATGGACGACATAGTGGTAAAGAGTAAAGCAGTTTCGACGCATCTGGAAGATCTGAGCAATAATTTTCAAACGCTGAGAAAGTACAAATTGCGACTTAATGCCTCTAAATGTTCTTTTGGTGTGGGGTCGGGCAAGTTTCTAGACTATATGGTAACTCATCAGGGAATTGAGGTTAATCCTGCCCAGGTTAAAGCCATTAGCAACTTACACCCACCTCGAAATCCTAAAGAGGTTCAGAGGCTGACAGGAATGACTGCTACCTTCAACCGATTTATTTCTTGGTCCGCGGACAGGTGTAGGCCTTTCTTTTAGTTGTTAAATAAGTGGAAGGGTTTTGAATGGATCGAGGAGTGTGCGGTGGCTTTTCAACGGCTTAAAGAATATCTCTCACAGCCACTCGTTATGTCTCGACCAGAAATTGATGAAGTTCTGTTCGCGTATATTGCAGTAGCTAATCATGCAGTTAGTCTAGTTCTTATACGGGATGATGATAATGTACAGAGGCCAGTTTATTACGTAAGCAAGTCTCTGCATAAGGCCGAAGTGAATTATTTACCATTGGAGAAAGCAATCCTAGCAGTGATGCACGCTACGCGAAGGCTTCCCCATTACTTCCAGTCTCATACAATTGTTGTCCTAACTCAACTCCCTTTTAAATCTATGCTTCGGAGTGTGGACTACACGGGAAGGATTGCTAAATGGGGTACTGTCCTAAGGGCTTTTGATATCAAGTATATGCCTCGCACCTCTATAAAAGGGGCAAGTCATTGTGGATCTGGTGGCGGAGTTTGCTGAGCCCTCATTAGAAGAGTATATTAAAGGATCAGGCATGGATGAAAAATCAGTTGGCATGATTTCGTGCAAAGAGCCTCCGTTATGAAAAGTGTATGTTGATGGAGCGGCAAATCAAAAAGGATCTGGTGTGGGGCTAGTTTTGGTATCCCCTAGGGGAATTACTTTAGAGAAATCTTTGAGATTGGGATTCTCGGCCACCAACAATGAGGCAGAATATGAAGCCCTCCTCGCCGGAATGAACATGGTTCATAAAATGGGAGGAAAGATGGTACAAATCTTCTCGGATTCACAATTGGTAGTAGGCTAAGTGGAAGGTAAGTTAAAGGCAAGAGATTTAAGAATGCAGGGATACCTAACCCAGGTCAGGTATATACAATCCAAATTTGAGTCTTTTTCTTTATTACATGTATCCATGTGTGGGAATACCCATGTTGATTTCTTGGCCACACTCGCAACATCCTCGACGCAAAGCATACCTCGAGTCATTCTTGTTGAAGATCTGTGGAAACCCACTGGGGCGAGTAATGACGCCATCCGAATTCATCAAATTAGGATGGGGCCTAGTTGGATGGATCCAATTGTTCTTAAATATGATATCTTACCTAGAGAAAGGTCCAAAGCAGATAAGGTACGTAGGAAAGCACCTCGGTTTTGGCTGTCCGAGGACTAGAAATTATATAAGCGCTCTTTTTCAGGACCGTATTTACTATGTATACACCTAGAAGCAACGGAGTTACTTTTGGAAGAGTTGCATGAAGGGATTTGCGGAAGCCACACTGGAGGAAGGTCTTTGGCTCATAGAGCTTTTACTCAGGGCTATTGGTGGCCTAATATGCAAAGAGAAGCACAAAATTATGCGAAGAAATGCAACCAATGTCAAAGATTCGCTCCTAACATACATCAGCCAGGGGGTGTCCTTAATCCTCTATCTAGTCCTTGGCCTTTTGCTCAATAGAGCTTGGACATTGTTGGACCTTTCCCAAAAGCAGCAGGGAATAGGAGGTGGCTACTCGTTGGAATGGATTATTTCACCAAATGGGTTGAAGCTGAGCCATTATCAAATATCAGAGACATGGAAGCAAAGAAGTTTGTATGGAAGAACATTATCATCAGGTTTGGAATCCCTCATACTCCCATTTCATATAACGGTCTACAATTTGATAGTAAGACCTTTAGAAGATACTGTTGTGATCTAGGCATCACAAATAAATATTCCACTCTAGCTTATCCTCAAGGGAATGGGCAAGCCGAGGCTGTCAATAAAGTGATAGTCAATGGGCTCAAGAAAAGGTTGGATGATGCCAAGGGAAGATGGGTGGAACAGTTGCCACACGTCTTGTGGATATATCGAACTACACTGCGAAGGTCCACAGGAAAAACACCTTTCTCCATGACTTATGGAATCAAGGCAGTAATACCTCTAGAAACTAGGTTCCCAACACTAAGGACGAGCTCCTTCACTCCAGGTAGCAATGATAATCTATTGGAGAGAAGTCTAAACTTAGTTGAAGAACGACGAGAGAATGTCATGGTTCAATTAGCTTATTATCAACACAAACTTAAACAGAGGTATAATTCTCAGGTAAAGCTACGACCTCTTACACTTGGAGACTTGGTACTGAGGAGGGTTTTGGGTACTACAAAGAACCCAGCATGGAGAAATTTGGGGGCCCAACTGGGAAGGACCTTATCGTATTACCTCAGTTGCAGGCATAGGGGCTTATAATCTTGAAGATCTAAATGAATATGTTGTATAACGTCCCTGGAATGTAAATAACCTACAAAGGTACTATTATTAAATGAAAGGCACTTAGGCCATTTTTATTTCTGCAAACACTATATTGCATTGATTATCTTCATTTGTCTAAATATCAAACTGAAGCTTGGTTATGCCTGGATCCTCGGACCACATACCTTGTCTAAATTGATATTTTTATTAAGTGTTAAACAGAACCTTAGTTATGTCTGATCCTCGGATCATCTACTTTGGGGGAAATTAACACTTCAGTTCTTTTTATTAAGTATCAAACTGAAGCTTGGTTATGCCTGGATCCTCGGACCACATACCTCGTCTAAATTGATATTTTTACCAAGTGTTAAACAGAACCTTAGTTATGTCTGGTTCTCGAATCATCTACTTTGGAAAAATTAACGCTTCAGCTCTTTTTATTAAGTATCAAATTGAAGCTTGGTTATGCCTGGATCCTCGGACCACATACCTTGTCTAAATTGATATTTTTACCAAGTGTTAAACAGAACCTTAGTTATGTCTGGTCCTCAGATCATCTACTTTGGAAAAATCAACGCTTCATATTTTTTTATTAAGTATCAAACTGAAACTTGGTTATGCCTGGATCCTCGAACCATATACCTCATCTAAATTGATATTTTTACCAAGTGTTAAACAGAACCTTAGTTATGTCTGGTCTTCGGATCATCTACTTAGGGAAAATTAACGCTTTAGTTTTTTTATTTAAGTATCAAACTGAAGCTTGGTTATGCTTGAATCCTCGGACCACATACCTCATCTAAATTGATATTTTTTATCAAGTGTTAAACAGAACCCTAGTTATGTCTGGTCCTCGGATCATCTACTTTGGAGAAATTGACACTTCAGTTCTTTTTATTAAGTATCAAACTAAAGCTTAGTCATGCCTGGATCCTCGGACCACATACCTTGGCTAAATTAATACTTTATCAAGTGTTGGATAAAAACCAATAGTCATTTTTCTAAAGTATCAGATTGAAACTGGTCATGTTTGAATCCTCGGACCACATGCCCTGTCTAAATGGATATCTCACTAAGTGATGAACAGAACCTAATAACGTTTTGGTCCTTAAACATACTATAGAGCAATTGGTTGAAATTTAACTATGTTTGATCCTTAGTCTGTTTATCTTTAATATAGATGCAAGCTTAAATGTGCCGTTTTTGTCCGTACATCTTGAAATCTCCCTGAGATAGTGATAAATGGATGGAAATCCATGAGCATCACTTAATGCGTTTGTAGGTATATTGAACATATTTATTGCCTAAATCAGTCTAGATTGCCGCCTTAGATTTGTTAAGTTAATGAAGGTAAATAGATTACTGTTCTAAATATAGCAAACAAGCATGAAGTAATAAGATCAAGGTAAAACAAAATCAAAAAACATCAAAAGAAGGAGATAGAACTTGTGTTTTCATTAAATTCAAACTTCTTTACAATTACAAAATACTTGCGAGTTGTAAAAAATTACATTAGGTAGAGATAAAGAGAAAAGGCTGGAGAGAAGAGGAAAGTAGTCACTATTTCAACTTTATCTTCAAATGGCCTTTGGGATCTTGGGGGAGCTGAGGTTGCACCGAGGAGTCAGCAGCTATCCCTTTGCCTTTTGGGTCATCCTTCACAGTTATTGGAATTTTTTGGTCATCCTGGTCATCCTTGGAAGAGTCTTTGGGATCACTTGAGTGCTGTGTATCCTCTAGTACCTTTCCTTCTGTTAGATCAACTTTCTTTGGGAGCTGACTTTCAGCAAAGGCAGGATCTTCAGCTATCTCACTTTCTTTGTCCTCAGCTCCTTGTAGGTCAGCATCATCCTTGACGGGAGGAGGGTCAGAGGCTTGAATGGCTGGGGGAAAGTAGACAGTCGCTGGCTTCCAAAGGATGAAGGAAGCATTAACCCCAGCTCGGGAGAGTGCCTCATTCCATACTTGGAGGCAGTATTGCCTACATACCTCAGGGACTTGAGCCTTGAAAGTTTCTGTGGTCTCTGTTACGCCGACCTCGTAACCTTCTTGTTCAACTCGGTCATTTGCCTTCTTAGCCTCTTCTTTTGCATGGATGGCCTCTTCTTTAGCCCTGATGGCCTCCTCTTTTGCCCTTTCCGACTCCTTTAAATCATTTTTGAGACCCTCAATCAGTTTTTTTGCAGCGGCGAAGTTCTCGTCAGCTTGCCTAAGCTGTAGTTTCTGGTCCTCGGCCTGCTTCTCAGTTGTTTTTAGAGCAGCATCCAAAACTAGACCTCTTACTCTCTACTTTGGTCAGATTATCCGAGACCTCTTTTAGTTTCTTCTTCTGCAAGTCAAGGATTCTCTAGGAGTTGTCACGCCTTAATTCTTCGGCTTTGAGGGACTTGTAAGTGCTGATAACAATCTCCTCTGCCCTGTGAGCAGACTGAACAGCCTATGCATAGGAAATAGCAAAATCATAAAAACAAAGTTAGAACTCTACAAAAGTAACAAAAATAGAGGTAAAACAAGACTTGGGTGAGATCCTTACCATAGCAAGCTCCTTCTTCAAAGTCATGAAGACATTTTGATCTCTTATCCTTTTGAGCTCACCCATGTCCTCGGGTAACAGTAAGGCTTGCTCTAATGCATTTGCTACACAAGCAGCCATCCCTGCATCAGAGTTCTTGATGGTTGCATCGGCAGTGACCGCGTAGTCGTCAACGGTCATCGCAAGGGCCCAGATTGGGGCATGTAAGGTTGTATGGGACTTGGTCCATTTATCTGACCTCGTCTGCACTGTACAGGCCAACTTTCCCTCCTTTTCAAGCTCATGTTCCTTGGGAAGAGAGTCTTTCCCTCCATTAATCACGTCTTTCCCTTTTGACTGATCTCTTTTTCTTTTGTGGTCAGCCAGGTTAGTGCGCTGAGATTGGGTGGGAGGAGGAGGAGGAGGGATCTTGGATTCAGGGTTTTTCTCAACACCTTTATCTTTAACTTTGGTTTGAGGTACCTTGGGAAGCTCTTGGGTCCCAACCTGAGCTTCCAGTACGTCCTTGAGACTTGGCTTTGGCTTGCGTTGGATGCCCATGATGTCAGGTTGTTGGGTGATGCTTGGTAGGATTGAGGAGGATGCGGCGAGGACAACAACTTGGTCTTCAGGAGAAGGGGGTTGATTGAAAACCTCGAACTCGTCCTCAGAATCGGATACTTCGACAATCCCTTCTTCTTCCTTTATACTAGGTTGGGAAGAGGTTGATTTGCCAACTATGTTTTGAGTTGGAAGAGGGATTAAGGGAATACCGTCTGGTATAGGTTTAGGGGGTGATACGGGATGTGTGATAGGGTGCCTTGAGGAATAACAGTTCCCTCAGGTAGCAGGAAACCTTCGACAGCGACACTTATCTGGCGTAAACGCGGGTCCTTGGCTCTTATTACGCACTTCGGCTCTTAGAAAGCCTTGGAGATAGGATTATAGTCGAGGATTAGATAAGCCGCTCGAAGTTGGCCGTCTGAGTGTACAAAAACTTTAGCCTTCAGTATCCTGTCTAATCTTGCGAAATCGACAAGATGAGGATGGCGATCTGCTGCGTGTGGATCTGGAAAAAAAATTGATGAGAAGAAAAAATTATTAGAGTAAGTAAATGTTTTATACAAATATAGGATTGAAAGAAAAGTGATTATGAATAATTTAATCGGATCCGGAACTTCACCTGGTGTTCCCTCCTTCGTCGGACAAGGAAGGCTGTCATGCCAATCCCCTGATATGAGTAGGTAGTCATTTTTCAGACCTCTGTTGGATTCAGGGAGGCACTTAATTAACCTAACCTCTAGATATCTAGATTTTAGATAGTATCCGCCTTGTTTCTTTAAGTAATGAAGATTATAAACCCAATTCACATCATGATGGGTGAGTCCTAGGTTCATCTTTTCATTCAGGGCATTTATAGAACCTCGGATCCTAAACACATGTTTGGGGTGCACTGGGTAGGGGTTAATCTAAACGCCCTGAGATAATCCCTAGTTATGGTTCCCATTGGAATTTTCATCCCTCCTTCTATGAATGCAATCATAGGGATTACTACCTCTCCCATTGCCTTTTTTTCGTACCACTCCCCTTCCGAGCATTATTTGAAGGATACCGTCGGTGGAATTTGGTACCTAGCCTTAAACTGTTCTATTTTTTTGCTTGAATCTACTAGCGATGCAAATCTACCCATGTTTAGGAGCAAAGTATGGGTGTGAGGGAAGAACTAAGAAATTATATGAGCCGAGGAAAAATAAACACCAGAGAGAGAAAAAGAGAAAATAATGAAAGATGGAGTCTGGGAAACTTACTTTAAAAACGACAGAGTCACCTTGGCCTAGTTCTGGGTAAATGTGAGAGCGTGTAGATTGCAAAAAATTGGCAGATACGCTGAGTAGGTATTGTAATATGTGAAATGGTTTGAATTATTGGTTTTTATACCAATTGAAATCATAAAGGCATGAAACTTCCCGCCTATGTCTCTATGATGGCCTAGTTCTGGGTAAATGTGAGAGCGTGTAGATTGCAAAAAATTGGCAGATATGCTGAGTAGGTATTGTAATATGTGAAATGGTTTGAATTATTGGTTTTTATACCAGTTGAAATCATAAAGGCATGAAACTTCCCGCCTATGTCTCTATGACATCCTCAAACGTTGGATGCGCATTATATCATTAGGCGTGGGGGACAGAAAGACGTCAGAATTTAATTTGGGGATGCTTCGCATACCGATACGTCAAGAACGTGCTAGAGGCAGTTCTAAAACCATCATGTCAGCAAAAGATGTATGATGCACATAAGCTAAAAGGTGACAAGTGTCAAGATCCTCCTTTCCTCCCGAGGTAGCAAAATAAGAATCTCGAGGGGTTATTGTAGGGCCATTGGGCCTAGGAATATATCTAGGTTAGCCCAAAGAGTATTCTTCGGGCTAAAAGCCCAGTCCGAAGACACAAGATGGTCCGAGGGTGTGTGAATGTTAATCCATGAGAAAATACTAAATAAATGAGAGATAATGTCTGAAAAGGTATGTCTGAGGAAGATTGTGTCCTCAGTTATATGAAGCTAAGGTGGAAGAAAGGTTAGTTAAAATCCACAGGCTATGTTCTAGAAGTTCCCCAGGCTATGTTCTAGATACGATACATGTGGAAGATAAGAAGAAGGGCAATAGAATATCTGAGATAAAGCTGTTTATCACCGCCCCCGCATTGAATGCTGTGCATATGATATTCTGGCCGCATTAATAGGGAGGTGAGACCTGAATATAAGGTTTGAAACTTGATCCCTATCTCCTGAGACTTTAGGGAAGATGGATGAGACAAGTATCTAAACCAGCAGTCTAACCATGAGGTGGAGGATGAGAAGGGGAAGAGGAAGGGAGTATAAATGAGAGAAGGGACCTTCGGCAAAAAGGGAGGCCTTTTTTGGAAAGAAAAGAAAGAAAAGTACATGGTAAATCTGACTGTCCACAATTGTAATCTATCTTGAGAAACAGTATTATAAACTATCCTCGGATTGTGTCTGAGGAGGAGTTTTTCATTCATATTCATATATACAACTCCTTATTTGTGCCATTGGGCCCAAAGCCCATTTTTCTTTGTTGTTTAAACCATCTTTAGAATCTAGATTTCAAGCCCACTATCTACAAATTAATTATAAAAAGCCTTTCAAGCCCTTTCCCTTCGGATTGTGGGTTAGGGGCTCAAATTGTGTCCTTAAAATATTTTTTAATAATATTTTAAGTGTCACATCAGTGTCACGTCAACTAATAGGGTGTTTCGTCTGCCACATAGGACTTTGCCGTTAGGGTACTGATGGTAGGGACAAAAACGAGATCGTTTTTTTTATTTTACGGATTCAAGTGGTGAAAATAATTGATGGAACCAAAGTGGGAATCGCATGAAAATGTAGGAACGAAAATGAGTTTTTAGCCAAATCCAAAAACAATGCTACAATACAAATTACATTATGATTTCACCATAGATTTTTTCTTCTCAATGAATTCGATTTTACATTACTAACTTGCATCTTTGATCTAAGATACATATTTTCTAAACTCTTGAATTACTTGTCTTTTGTTTGGATCTATCAACTTGTAATTAATCTGGTTTTTTTTTTTTTTTTTTTTGAAAAACAAACACACACACACACGCGCAAGAGAGAGAGAAAAATGAGTTATAACACAAAGGCACACAAGAACTCTACTAACAATTCCAAAAATAGCAGCATAGGAGGCAAGTGAGACAATGAGTGTCCCCATGTGCAGGATCTTGAAAAATCGGAATTAAGCAGGTTCGGTACAGACCAATTTGCTATTGCACTTGGTCCAAGTACCCAAGGTCAAATTGGGTATTTTTCTTCAATTTCTCTCGAGTTATTGGATCTACGTTTACAATATTTTCACAAAAAATTATAAGTGGCAAATTATTATTAGTTGTAATTTAAATTCACTATTAAAATTACTATTTTTTTACACTAATAACAGTCAGTAACAACTTATTATTTAAAATTTGTTGTAAAAATATTGTGAAAATATTGTAGATATAGTATTTATCGGGTTGAATTTTTTCAAATTTATCAAATAATGGCTATGAAAGTAGAATGAGATCCGTTCCATTTAATGAAGAAAATGTCTAAAGACACAAAAAAAAAATTATATATATACACATATATTGATAAAAAAATTTGACATATGCAAATATGGTTGATTGTTAATGGTAGTTAAAAAAAAAATCATTTTTAGTTGATTGTTAATGGTAGTTAAAAAAAATCATTTTTAGTGGTCAGTCCAGATGGTAAAAGCTTGCCAATTTAAGATGTGTGAAAAAAGTTGTCAAATTTTTTTGTGTATGTGTTTGGGAGTCCAATACACCAAAGGATAAGGACTCTACTGCGATCCTAGACAATCTAAAAATTCAAAAGCAAATGTTTCAAAAGTTGTAGATCAGAGTTGCTCCAAACCAAATCTTTCAAGAAGTGCGAGACATGACAAAAGAGACTACTCAAACGAGCCAAACACTCATACAAACTCACTCTCTAAATTTTATTTTCCATTAGTATAAAAAATAAATAAAATGTATTTAGAAGTCTAGTGGAAAATAGATTCGAGTTATGATATTGTAACTATCTTAACAACAAAAAATTCGTCAATTAATAATATTAAACCAAAGCAGTTTCAAAACGGTATGCCAAAATAATCTAGCATTTAAATATTATAGTTGACAAAGGAAAAGGGGCACTAAAATTGGAAAGAAAAAAGAAAATAAAATCATAGATCCGTTACTTTTGAAAACGCCACAGCTGAGCTGAGCTCTGCATGCAAATCGGTCCCTATGCTATAGCATAGCTGCTTTTGCTAGCTCCTCGCTATCTCCGCCTGTAGCGCGAATCACACACAAACTCGTCACTCTACTCTCGCTCTTGGTTGGTGCGTGCTTCTATCAGCTTCGTTCAAAGACTCAGCAATATTGTTCAGCCACTTCTGCCGCAAATCCTCAAACGCAGCCAGGTGCCGATTCACATTTATCACGGTTTGCTTCACACTTCGTCACACTCAGAGCAACGTCAACAACAACAATGTCCGTTTCTCTTTTGGCTCCATTCTCTTTGCTTTACTTCTACACCCTTCCCGATCTCACTTTCCTATATTCTGCAGCTAATAAATACTACCACCACTCTTCGTTTCCACTCTCTCTTGCTTTCTCTCTCTGGTTCTCTTCCTTTCTCTTTATTTTTCTTTCGCTTTCAAAGCTTTGTGTGTGATTTGAGAAGCGAAAAGATGCGAGACAGGCTCCAGGAATCGCTCTCTGCTCATCGAAACGAGCTCGTTTCGCTCCTTTCCAGGTTCCTCTCTCTCTCTCTCTCTGCTTGAATTGATCATGAAATTGATGGCTTGGCTGAGAAATTTGGGTTTTGGAATTGCATTTTGAATTTTTCAAGTACTCTTTTGCGCACACACACGCATGCAAACTTTATAACTTGAATCACTTGATGATGCTGACATAAAGGTTTCATGGTTAAGAAATATTAGATTTTTGAGATTGCATGTTGAGATCGAAAACATGCAATTGAAGATTTGATGAGAAATTAGGATTTTAGAATTACATTTCTTATTTCTTCAACTACTCTCTCTCTCTCTCTCTCCTATACACATGCTTTAATGGTTAAGAAAGATCAGGTTTTTGAGATTGCATGCAATTCTTCAAACTCATTGTGGCCTCTCTCTCTCTCTCTCTCTCTCTCTCTCTCTCTCTCTCTCTCTCTCTCTCTGTGAGCTTGAATTGATCATGAAATTGATGGCTTGGCTGAGAAATTTGGGTTTTGGAATTGCATTTTGAATTCTTCAAGTACTCTTTATAACTTGAATCACTTGACGATGCTAACATAAAGGTTTCATGGTTAAGAAATAATAGATTTTTGAGATTGCATGTTGAGATCGAAAACATGCAATTGAAGATTTGATGAGAAATTAGGATTTTAGAATTACATTTCTTATTTCTTCAACTACTCTCTCTCTCTCTCTCTCTCTCTCTCTTTTAAGCACACGCATCCACACACAGATGCATATACTGTGGCTTGAATTGTTGATGAGAGACTTTGTTTTGATAACATTGTGGCTTGAATTATAGATGAGAGCCTTGTTTTGATAACATTGTGGGTTTTGAGAGATTTAGGAACCGTTTGGTAACGTTGTTCTAGTAACATTGTTTGTATTTTTTGGAAATACTCTTTATAACTTGAATCACTTGACGATGCTAACATAAAGGTTTCATGGTTAAGAAATAATAGATTTTTGAGATTGCATGTTGAGATCGAAAACATGCAATTGAAGATTTGATGAGAAATTAGGATTTTAGAATTACATTTCTTATTTCTTCAACTACTCTCTCTCTCTCTCTCTCTCTTTTAAGCACACGCATCCACACACAGATGCATATACTGTGGCTTGAATTGTTGATGAGAGACTTTGTTTTGATAACATTGTGGCTTGAATTATAGATGAGAGCCTTGTTTTGATAACATTGTGGGTTTTGAGAGATTTAGGAACCGTTTGGTAACGTTGTTCTAGTAACATTGTTTGTATTTTTTGGAAATACGTGTAGGTGAAAAAGTGTGTGAAAATACGTGTAATGTTGTTTAAAAATTGAAAATTGTTGCTCAAAATCTCATACCAAATGGCTCCTTAACTTTTTGAATATAAGCAAAACTTAGATACTGTATCTTAAATTTTCCAATTAAATTCAACCACATGATAGTATTGAGCAATGCAGTAAAAAAGTGTTATTTATTCCAAGAACGGTTAAATTTAACCATATGATTTATTGTTCAATACAATTATATAGTTGAATTTAATTTGGGAACATAAGGTACAACAACTAAGTAACTGTACTTAAATTTTATTCTTAATGATGGCTTTCTGTTGTCTTTATTTGTCTTGCCAGGTATGTTGCTAAAGGAAAGGGGATACTGCAATCTCATGACCTGATAGGGGAGCTAGACAATGTTGTTAAGGAAGACGAATCAATGAAGATGCTCAAGGATAGCCCATTCAGCAAAGTCCTTCAATCTGCACAGGTGAACACACTCACCTTGATTCTCTACCATCATGATATATGATGCATTTCTTTTTTTTTTGGTCATTGATTTGGATCAGCTCCTTATGGTTAGACATACTATTTCAAACTGGGTGTATTTTAAATTAATGATATTGTCATAAAATTTCAGTTTTGGTTAGTATTCGAGTGAGGATCACACATGCCTCATTGTGAGGATGATTAGTTTTAATTTTCCTTTCCCCCTCTTGGGGAAAATCTTATTAAAAAAAAAGGTGACTCCTTAATTAATGTTGTTTGAGTGAGGGCATTTCAGGATTTTGAAGATGAGTTTGTTGGATGGTTTAGAGTTAAAAGAATTTATTTTTTTGAATACAAAATACAATGTGTTAAGACTTGGAATGCATTCTTCACTTTTGCTCATTGCCACATAAGTCACGTAGACGATAAGTTAGTTCTTGTTCATATATAATGATTCAGGAAGTTCATAACTCCGTGCTGCCTGTAGCAAGGGTTACTTGGTATAAATGAAAGAAAGTTTTTCATTTTACTCTTTAAGATTTGGGGCATTGTGTAATCGTATAGTCTATATGTTTAGTTAGTTTATATATCTATATAGTTATTCTTTCAAAAGGAATAATTCACCTGATTGTATATGATTTATTTGGAATGCCAAACCCAAGGTACCTCCCAACATGATGTGGGAGAAGCTGTTTGGGGATAAATCGAAGTAATGATCAATTTAATGGCCTTTTATTTTATGTTATCTTTTGGATTGTTGCATTGATTGATTTTATTCTTTTATTTTATCATCTTTTTGAATGTTCCATACTAAAAACTTTTGATTCAAAAGTGGTGTAAAAAAATGGCCGACTTTTTTTTTCATTTCCATTTGTCCATATACTTCAGAAGAGAATGACAAATTGCATGACTTAATTTTGCTCTGTTGTTTTAGTTCTACAAATTAATTGTTTATATGTTACTGTAGGAAGCTATAGTTCTGCCTCCTTTTGTGGCTATAGCAATTCGTCCAAGACCTGGTGTTTGGGAATATGTCCGTGTTAATGTCTTTGAACTCAGTGTGGATCATTTGAGTGTTGCAGAGTATCTTCGATTCAAAGAAGAACTAGTGGATGGACAGTAAGGGAACTCTCTGTTATTTAAATCTTGGGTGCTTTGTTTTATAATCCTGCGCTTAGTGTTTGAGTCATCTCATCTGGTATAGTGTTAGATCGGGTAAAAGAGATAGATTCTGTTTTAGTTCTCACTTCTCTTTATCAATGATTGTAATCAGAAATTGGATAATGAAATTTTTGCTACAGGTGCAATGAAAACTATGTTCTTGAACTTGATTTTGAGCCATTTAATGCAACATTCCCTCGACCAACTCGATCATCAACCATTGGGAATGGGGTTCAATTCCTCAACCGTCACCTATCTTCAAGTATGTTCCGTAATAAAGAAAGTTTGGAGCCTCTACTTGATTTTCTTCGTGCACACAAACACAATGGTCATGTAAGTTTAATTGAGCTAAGGATTTCACTGAACATTCTTTCTTTTGCTGTCATCATGATGAACCTGTAGTTGATAACTTTTTATTTTCTTTTGCTGAATTTGCCCTTACATGGTAGGATTATGTTGATATTCTTTTAGGACTGGCTACTTCTATTTGGCTTGAATTCAAGCTTTGTTGCAATGTGTTGTTTAACTTCATGGTTTAGTATGAGCATGAATAGAAGCCATATATGAAGTATTTTAGAACTGTAGCTGTTACATAAATTTCATAGGGAGGCCTTGAAACCATGTGATATTAATTTCACTATTATCCTATGCAGGCTATGATGTTAAATGATCGGATTCAGAATATTTCTAAACTTCAGTCTGCTTTGGCAAGGGCAGAGGAGTATCTTTCTAAGCTGCCACCAAGTACACCATATTCTGAGTTTGAATTTGAGTACGCAACTGTATCTATTTTCAAATAGCTTAGCTTTTCTAGCCTTGGAATTTACCACTTGGAAAAAAATCATTAAAATATTGTCTTTAAACTCTTCACTTTTCTTTTTAGATTACAAGGAATGGGATTTGAGAGAGGCTGGGGTGACATTGCACAACGGGTGTCAGAGACAATTCATCTTCTGTTGGAAATCCTTCAGGCTCCTGATCCCTCAACCCTAGAGACATTTCTTGGGAGGATTCCTATGGTGTTCAATGTTGTCATTGTGTCTCCTCATGGCTACTTCGGCCAGGCAAATGTTTTAGGTTTGCCTGACACTGGAGGACAGGTACAGTTGTTTTTAATTTGTTGAAATATGGAGATAATTTTCTACTCTATTTGGTATTTTGGTTGCAAAAACTTGATCGTACTATTTAATACTACATGCCTCAATGCGTTGCTTCTCCTTGCCCATAAAAGAGTTTCCTTTGTATATATGATGACCCTTTCTTAGCAAAATATAAATTAATAATCAAAAAAATTGATGGCCTACTCTACTTTTAGCAGGTGCAAATAATTTTATCCTGATACTAACAAGAAATTGTCATGTTGCACAGATTGTTTATATACTTGACCAAGTGCGAGCCTTGGAGGATGAGATGCTTCTTAGAATACAAAAGCAAGGACTGGATGTCATTCCAAAAATTCTCATTGTAAGTGTACTTATTTACTCGCGTAATTTGAAGCATTATTGACATTCAGCTATCCTTTATCTCAATTTATTTAGCATGGATTTTAACTCTCATTTTGGTATATTTGTTCCACTTTTATTAATGTCATTTAAGGTTACCCGACTAATACCTGATGCAAAAGGCACAACATGTAATCAAAGACTGGAAAGAATCAGTGGAACAGAACACACTCATATTTTGCGTGTTCCCTTTAGAACTGAGAATGGAATTCTTCGAAAATGGATTTCAAGGTTTGATGTGTGGCCATATTTGGAGACTTTTGCAGAGGTAAGTGTAGCAAAAACTTTGGTTTTCCATCAATTCGTTTTGTATTTAATTTTTATCTCTCTCTCTCTCTCTCTCTCTCTCTCTCTCTCTTCTTTTACCCTGTGACAATGTTTCTAAATGATTGAGAAATTAACCCAGGTAGGTTTTCAGTTTAATCTTTTCTTTTTGTTGGCCTAGTTGTGGAGAATGACATTTCACATAGTTTGCTTCCTTGCTGGCCTCACTCTCTCCAAATTGGAGTGTAAAAAAAGACCAGGGAAACTTATTTGATATTGGAAATCACTTTCAAACATAAGTTTCAGAAATAAATTAAGAGGGTGTTTGATAGAGTAGTTTGAGATGAGATTTTTGTAGTTTGAGATGAGATTTTTGTAGTTTTTTGAAATACGTGTGGGTGAAAAAGTGTATAATGTTGTTCAAAATGTAAAAATATGAGTTTGAGACGAGACCAAACTGGCCAAGAGGTTGGGAATTGAAAATTTGGAAGACATTTGTGAGGGCCAGCTATGGGCAATTTAGTGACTCTCAACAGTCAGCAGTTGATAAGCTATAGGAGCATACATCTTCTAAATTTTATGAGAAACTGGATTAGTATGGATTTTGTTTTAGGAGAAGAAAAGAGTTTAGTACAATTAGATATGCTTTATATTTCAGATTTTTTAATAAAAAAACAATTCAAGAATCTGTTATCCACTTTCTCTCATTGCATATATTGGATATTTTCATGATTTTTTTTTCTTTTTCGGTATGAAAATTAGGATGCATCAAACGAAATTGCTGCTGAGTTACAGGGTGTTCCTGATCTAATCATTGGCAATTATAGTGATGGAAACCTTGTTGCAACTTTGTTGTCCTACAAGCTAGGAATCACACAGGTCTGATGTGATTATATATTCTGTTCTTTTAGCTGCAATACTAAAAATCAGTATATCCACACACAGCATATCTACTGGTTTTAATTCTTCAAAAGTATATTTTTGTAGTGTAATATTGCCCATGCATTGGAGAAAACAAAGTATCCAGATTCTGATATATATTGGAGAAAATATGAGGACAAGTACCATTTTTCAAGTCAATTTACTGCAGATCTTATTGCGATGAACAATGCAGATTTTATAATCACCAGTACATACCAAGAGATTGCAGGAAGGTGAGTTTTTTCTTCTTCTTTTTTCTTTCGTTGTTTGGAACTTGAAATGGTTATTTGATCATCATCTATCCTTACAATGGAATCTCAGTTCAAGGCTGCTCTGAGTTTCTAGTAGTAACCATTGAGTTTATATGCATACTTAGGACCAACTAGATAATCTATTTCTTGGTTTGGCTAACTGGAATGCCACTCCAAATTTGTTGCTAACCCTTTTTTTTCCTGCTAAGATGATAGTTCTTTTTTAAGTCAAAATAGCCTAACATTTTTGTTCTTTGCCTCAGCAAGAATAATGTTGGACAGTATGAGAGTCATACAGCTTTCACACTCCCTGGGCTCTATCGAGTTGTTCATGGGATTGATGTTTTTGATCCCAAGTTTAATATCGTCTCTCCCGGAGCAGATTTGTCCATATATTTTCCGTACACTGATAAGGAAAGGAGACTTACTGCTCTACATGGTTCGATTGAAGAACTCTTGTATGGTACTGAGCAGAATGATGAGCATGTGTAAGTATCTTTTTGTGTTATATTGTAACTTCTATCAAATCTTGGATAAGATTTCTTTCAAAAATAAAAAATTGAAGGAATTATTTATTAAGCATTGGATTATACAAGTCACTCAAATCATTGATAATTGATCTGATAGTTCGTTAATGCGGGATGCAGTGGTGTGTTGAGTGATCAATCAAAACCTATCATCTTTTCCATGGCAAGACTTGATAGAGTAAAGAACTTAACAGGTCTAGTTGAGTGCTATGGTAAGAGCAACAAGTTAAGAGAACTTGTAAATCTTGTTGTGGTTGGCGGTTACATGGATGTGAAGAAGTCCCGGGATAGAGAAGAAATGGAGGAGATAAAAAAGATGCATGGCTTCATTGAGAAATACAACTTGCAAGGGCAGTTCCGATGGATAGCAGCCCAAATGAACCGTGCTCGTAATGGGGAGCTCTATCGCTATATTGCAGACACAAAAGGTGCTTTTGTGCAGGTATATAGTGGCGATGTATAGTGCAAATTTTGATTAAAATCAATTAAAATCTTCTTTTTTTTTTTTTAACCTGTTCTTCTTTTACTTACAGCCTGCTTTATATGAAGCTTTTGGTCTCACAGTTGTTGAATCCATGACTTGTGGCCTTCCCACATTTGCCACCTGTCATGGTGGCCCTGCTGAAATCATTGAGAATGGTGTTTCAGGATTTCATGTTGATCCATATTACCCTGATCAGGTTTCTGCAATTTTGATTGACTTCTTTGAAAGTTGCCAGAGGGATCCTGGCTACTGGGACAAGATCTCAGATGCAGGGCTTAAAAGAATCTTTGAAAGGTCTGTTTTTGCATTGTTAACATTAGGACAATTTTTGCCTTCCTCTATGTAACTGATTTGGCATTCAATTCTATAGGTACACATGGAAGATATATACTGAGAGGCTACTGACTTTAGCTGGGGTTTATGGATTCTGGAAGTATGTGTCTAAGCTCGAGAGGAGAGAGACGAGGAGATATCTGGAGATGTTTTACAATCTCAAGTTCCGGAATCTGGTTAGTGTCTTATCCTTCCCAATTCTTCTTATGAACCAAATTGCACTTGGAATGTCTGGACTCTTATTTGCCATGATCAGACAATTCGATGATGATCAAGTAGTTCTGTTCCTTGGTTGGAGTCAGGATTGAGTAATCTATACTTTTGTGCGTGTGTGCGCGCGCACATGTATCATGGCATCAATGGTTGAACTATTAGGCTAAGTCCTTGTTCTGGTCAGATGATGATCCGACTTTGATACTATTGATTGTAGTCATGAACTGTCACTAGAATCAACTAGTGTCAGCATGAGGTATGCTTTGTTTCGGGTAAAGCATAAACTTTTTAGGGCTTCACATGTATTAGAAGAGAATTTTTTTTGTTAAACCCATGTCCCAATCTTCTTTTCCTTAATACTGGTCACAGCCTAGAACTAATACCAAACACAGCCTTCCCAATTGCTCGATTTCAATCTGCATAGAAAATTAATGGAATTCTATGACCTTTTAGATGAATTATCATATCTTGAAGATTTTGCTTTCTTTTTCTTCTTCTTCTTCTTCTTCTTCTTCTTCTTCTTCTTTGTGCGTGTGCGTGCTTGTTAACTGTCTTCATTGCCTTTGTGGTGTTTCAGGTGAAGTCCATTCCGCTGGCAGTTGATGAGCAGAATTGAAATGTATGTGCTGAAGAAATTCTGTTTGTTAGTGCCCAGTAATGCATGTGATGAACAATGTTCTTGTTGCTGTTTAATAAGTTTCCAGGAATGACTTTGTTGTAATTTATTTTCATTTGGTAAAACGATGTAATAAATTCTCAATGGCTAGTTTCAATTGAGAACCATGAGGGAACATCAGAGTTTCTATTCTGGTTTTGAATGGGAAATATTTACGCTTGAATGATGTGTTAAACTAAAAAGTATCTAGAATATATTATTTTCTGGCAGCAGGAAGGCTGTCATTTTTAACTCCAAGGAATTGGTCTAGTGGTTCTCAAGTCTCACATGAGATCCTAAGTTTAAAACTCTTATGCATTTTGGGGCAAACCCAAAGGAATTCCCCACTCTAAATGTCTGGTTTTTGTGGGACGGGTAGACCTCATGGAATAATCAAGTGCTCGAAAAAGTCAGTTTAAGGTTTGGAAACCCTAGTGAAGGTTGTCATTTACAAAAAATATAAATAATTAATTTTCTTATTAATATACCCAAACCCCCCCCCCCCCTTTTGTCATTTGCCATTTTTGTTGACATATTAATTTTAGCTTCTTTTTTTTTTTTTTTTTAAAACAAAGGTATTCAGACCTCTTCAAATATCTTATTATTTCCTAAAGTATTTATAGTCTTTCCATCTCATACACACCAAGTTGTTATAGGGAGAAATTCCTCAAGATTAAAATTAGAGTTGATACTATCTAATTAGTGAGATCCGTCATAAATGTGAGGTGAATGATTACCTCGTCACTGTACTCAAGAATACTTAATATTTTTCCCACCTTGATGACCCTAATTCCTTCCTTGTGACCTATACTTGAGTTATAAGGTCTGTGGAAATTCCTGGAACAAAATTAAAGCTAGCCAACCAACAAATTAAATGGTCATGGAGGAGGCTGCCCCTCTCTTGGAAGGCTTAGGGTTCCCTTTAAGCTACCTTCTATATTTATTTTTATTACTTGTGATGGCAAGGAGAAAACCCATTGTGTAGTGGGCATATGTAACCATCCTCTCACATAGAGGTAGACCTCACAAGTGTGGGATCCACCTTTACGTGAGAGAATGGTTACATATACA
Organism: Castanea sativa; assembly: GCF_040712315.1. Lineage (NCBI taxonomy): Eukaryota > Viridiplantae > Streptophyta > Magnoliopsida > Fagales > Fagaceae > Castanea > Castanea sativa. Next base: position 10,823,910 of record NC_134014.1, on the reverse strand, counting down.
CGATACATTTTGCAAGGTTGTCCAAACTATTAGGTCGATTTGTTTTAAGGCCCTAGAATGCTCGTGGTCATAAACCATGAAAAAGAATTCTAATGTGTGTGATATCTTTATCAATTGCATTCCACTCACCAATTAGTTAATTGGTATGAGTTAGCCCTATTTCACTTTGCCTAAATTTCAATCTATTCAACTAAATTCCAGTCAATATGGTGATTTTCGGGCAAAATGTGAACAAAACTTTTTTTTTTTCCTTGATATTATATATATATTACTATTTCCTTCTTAGAATATGAATTTTGAAGTTTATTTAATATTTAATATTATTGTTATGAGTAATTTGAGTTACTAATTTGATTCATTCGATCTTTATTTTATTTTATTTGATATGTGAATTTAGTCATATTAGGTTAAACTATTGACTCATACTAAATTAATTGGATCCTTGTTATGTAATTATGATGTTACGAATGTGTAGTGATTGGTTTTTAATTGATAATTTGATATGGTATAAAACTATATGATAAAAACTTAGGTTTATTTATTTTGTGTTAGAAAAAAAAATCATTTTTTTATATATTTAAAATTAGTTGTATCTTCAAAAACATTATGTTGAAATAAATTGGTATTGAAATATTATGTTCCAAATTCCTAATGAACAAATTGAAATGGTCATTGGAATGTCATTGACAACTTTAATACACAAATTTGTTATATATATCAACCTAAATTACAGGATAGTAATTTGGTCACATTAGTTAGTAACACATCTGTAAGTGCACAATTACACCTTGACCCAAAGACAATCACGGGCTCAGGTCTAATGAGCCTTAAACAATAAAATTTGTAAAGTGTGGGCTTAGAACCTAGGTTAGAAGTACTGGGAGCTTAACAACAGGCTTTCGTAAATAAACACAAGTAAATAACGAACGACAATGACAAATGGATCTCCTCGGACTCAAGCCGAAGACTGCTTCTTTGTTATTTCTTTTTCTTCCTTTAAGATTACAATTTCTTAATTTCTTTCTTAGTTTTTCTGATCCCCCATTTTCTTTGGCCTTTACCCCCCTTTTATACTTCCTTCCCTGATACATTTTGAACAGTGACTAGAAGTTTCCACCTCACTGTTCAGGGGTCACCTCCCCATTAATGCGGCCAGGGAGGTAGGTGCAGAGCCTTTAATGCGGAGGTGGCAGCCTTTACTCTTGATATTTTCTTTAATACTGGTGCATCTAGAAGATTCAGGATGTCCCCTTTTAACCACTGGTCTTTCCAGAGTTGTGCTTTGACCTTCATAATGAAACTTTGAATTCTCTAGGGCTTGTCCGAGGAGAAACTCGTCCTCGGCTGTATCCTCGGACCCTCGGCGTATGGGCCAACTCATAGAGTTAATCCTGGAGCAGGTCGGCCCTCCATGTTACAGCCCAAAGGCCCATATGCCCATTTGGGTCCTTTTACTTCCCACAACATCATATTTTCATATTTATATATATATATATATATATATATATATATATATATATATATATTATTCATAAAAAAAAAAATTATTTCATTATATGTCAAATAGGATATTAAGATAAAACTTAGATATAATTTCTTAAAGTATTGTACCATTCCTCTCTATTTAATATGGAATCATTTTATGGTTGAATTCAATTGATAAACCTTTTTTTAAGAAAAATTTAATTGATAAACCTAAGTGCAAAATATAAGAAAATGTAACTAAATTTTAGATTAACAAAAATGCTAAAGAAAAAATAATTTTTTATTTAAGAGTCTAGTAATTCAACTAGCACCAATTGTTATTTCTACTTTCTACCAAAACTCTTATCTTCAATTATAACTATTAAATTTATAATATATAAAAAATACACACAAAAAAAAATCTAATAATTTTCTTAACATTTTTCACAATAGTTAAATCAACAAACTTGAATTAACAAACTTTTACTTATCTTGTCTACTGCTAACCCCACATTTTTTTTTTACTTTTCTTGATTTTGTGAATCCGATCTGTGGTAAATATATAAGAATCGCAAATTCGAACAGTGTCAAATGATAACTAGTGGTTAAAAATAAGGTTTTTTTTTTTTTTTGAAAAATAATTATAAGATGCTATTAACCCGGTAACTTGAACTCTTTCTCCTCTAAATCCTCAAGCATTTTATACGTAAAAATAACTGTTTAGTACCTCATTTTAAACACATATTTGCAATTTTTAAATATTATACATTTTTTCACTTTTTTTTTAATTTTTTTGATTTTGTGAATTTGATTTGTGGTAAATTTATAAGAATCGCAAATTCAGTGTCAAACGATAACTAATGGTTAAAAATAAGGCTTTTTAAAAAAAAAAAATAATTACAAGATGCTATTAACCTCATAACTCAAACTCTTTCTCCTCTAAATCTTCAAGCATTTTGTACATAAAAATAATTGTTTAATACCTCATTTTAAACACATATTTACAATTTTAAAATATTATTTTTTAACCGGCACATGTTTTCCAAAAAAAATTGAATACTATTTATTCAAAGAGACGCACCAAACGGGCTAAATAAATAAGTAGCGTAGTTATTATTATCTTGTTTTGGTGAATCAATCGAGAGGGAGGATGTCGTACCTGCTACCACATCTGCACTCAGGATGGGCGGTGGACCAGGCCATCCTCGCCGAGGAAGAACGACTCGTCGTCATCCGCTTCGGTCATGACTGGGACGAGACCTGCATGCAGGTTCTTTCCTTCTCTTCCCTTTTTTTCATTTCAATTTTTATTTTGGGGAAAACCCTAATCTTTCTTTTACTAGTGGCGAAAAATTCATTCATCCTTTTTTTTAATTTTCATTATTTAACATAACCCATATTGTATTTCAGCTTCAAACTAGCTATAATAATTCATGGATCCCAATTTATTTCGGATTTTATTTATGGGTTTAGTTTTATTCAAGTTGAGTTTAGTATTATATGCATATATATGGATAGAGCTTGCGTTTCTTTTTTTAGAGTGTCTAGATAGAAACGTTTGTAATTAGGATTGACAACAGGTCGGGGCATAGAAATCCCGTATTGGGCTAGACAGGGCGGGGCGGGGCGGTGGTGAGGGTGTTAAGAGATAGATGACTGTTTTGGAGGTTAGAAACACACATTAGGGGCAGGGTAAGGCAAGAAAAATGCAACCCCGTCTCGTGGGTAGGGACAATCTGCACGGGGCGGGGAAATTATGTCATATCCTTCTTTGCTGGGCACAATAGTTTACTGAATTACATGCTGTCAGGTACTAAATGGGGTTAGTGGTTTGCTACTGAGACTTCACTATAGTCTATAGGTCAGCAGACAGCGATCAACGCTTTAAATTAATAGTCTTTTAGGCATCATCATTTGAAACAAAAATTGATTTTTTTTTTTTTTTGTGGCTTTTGAGGATCATTTCACTTGGCTCTGTCGTTATTCATGAGTATTGTATGATGATGGTCTAATCGATTGAGTTTATATTTAGATGGATGAAGTGCTGGCTTCTGTTGCCGAGACTATCAAAAACTTTGCTGTTATCTATCTTGTGGACATCACTGAGGTGCCTGATTTCAACACTATGTACGAGCTCTATGACCCATCCACAGTCATGTTCTTCTTCAGAAATAAGCACATTATGATTGATCTTGGCACTGGAAATAACAACAAGATAAACTGGGCTCTCAAGGACAAGCAAGAGTTCGTTGACATTGTCGAGACAGTCTACCGTGGGGCAAGGAAAGGTCGTGGTCTGGTGATTGCTCCTAAGGACTACTCCACCAAGTACCGTTACTAAGGCCTTGTTCAAGCTGTAGTTGATTTGGAGCATGTAAGATCGTATATTGAAAACCTGTTGCATCATATTACATTCTCTAGAAGTTGTTTGTTTGAAACCTGTAATATTAGATCTTGAAAACTTGTTGCTTGAAACTTTAATTCTCTAGAAATCAATGTTTTGGAGCTATCATATTCTTAAATTACAAGGTGTTTCACACCAGGTACTTTCTCTATACTTGATATGACTATTGCTCATGTATTGCTATTTGAATTAAATAATAGTTCCAATCCTGGAATTTTAAATCTGAAATCATGTAATTGATATATGAGTTTTTAAGCATAATCTCAGGGCTCAATAAAATGTCAACTAGCAGTGTTAAGCTTAAATTTAGGATGTCGATGGGCATCCGCATGATAATTGTTTTCAGTGAAGTAGCAATCTGTGTGCTAGGCAAGAGGTCTACCAAAAGAATAAATGATGGACTCGCAATGAGCTTGACGTTAAGCATATGCTGTAAAGAAATGTACAAATTAAATGTTACGTCTTATATGCATTGCTGAGTATCTTGTCCATCATGTCATGTTAAGTGGCATGCAACTTGCTTATGATGGATCTGTGGAAGTCTTTGTGTTGTCTTTGAAGTTAGGTTCTTTTGAGATTTTATTAAGGTGTATAAGTTTACTTTTTTGGGCCTGTTGATGTGTGTCTTGGACTTGCAACTTGATAGAAACAATTGGCATAACTTACATCTCTTCTTATTGAGTCACAACTATGCATGTTGTACTAATAAGTATTTAGTTTAGTATTGGGTCCCATTCTCTTGTGTGTGTGTTAGGTTTGTTTTAGTTTAGGTGGTGGTAGTTGTAAGGGTTCCTTTTCTTTTCTTGTGTGTGTGTGTGTTTGAGAGAGAGAGATAATGATCTCAGCAGCAGTTTGGTTTTCTAGACTATTTAGGCGCTTTTCACAGGTTTTCACAAAATTGCAGGAAAACTTTTGGTCCATCTGTAACAAGTGAACTAAAACTAGAAATAAACTGCATTTTCCATTTTGACTAATAACTTTCCAATTAGTTGGATGTAGGTATACTTTTATTCTTTTAGCCTTTGGCATTGCATCTGATACCATTTCATGATGATATTTTTTATGGCACCAAAGCCTGAAAAATGTTTTGATAACTAAAAATCATGTGATGGCAAGGAAGGGTTGTGGTCTGGGGTACTGGTACTTAGTCCTTGTGCTAGCTGTAGTTTATTCGAAGCTTTTAAGATCCTATCTTGAAAACCTGGTGCATCATATTATATTCTGTAGAAGTTATAGTTTGTTTGAAACCTGTAAATATTAGATATTGAAAACATGTTGCTTGAAACTCCAATCTCTAGAAATCAATTTTTTGGAGATATCCTATCCATGATTATGAGAAGTTTCGCATTGGGTGCTTTCTAGTTTCTACAATACTTTTTATGACTCTTGCACGTGTACATGGTATAGCTCTTTGAATTAAATAATAATTCCAGTCCTGGAAACTTAAATCCAAAGTCATGCAATTATATGCAAGTTTTTTAGCATAATGAAGTAAAATTTGGTTGTCAATGGGCATTTACATGATAATTATTCAGTCAAGTAGCAATCTGGATATCAACTAGTGAGCTGGATTGTAAGAGGTCTACCAAAAGACTAGCAAAGGTGTAAGAATAAATGGTGAGACTAGCAATAGGCTCAACTTTAATCATATGCTGTGAACAATTGTATAAATGTGGCGTTAGACGCATCACTGAGTATTTTATCCATTGTGTCATGTTAAGATTTGTGCAGTTGTGTTATGTTAAGAAGCGTGCAAGTGCGAAGTGTTTATGATGGATATGTGGAAGATTCTGCGTTGTATTGGAAGTTAGGTTTTTTTATGTTAAGGTTCTTTTGAGATTTAATGAAGGTGTTTAGGTTTTTTCCTTGGACTGGCAAAAGACAATTGCATAACTTACATCCTCTTCATTTTAGTTGTAGTTATCATCAAGTCAACACTGCACATCCTAGTAGTAAGGGTTTGTGTTGGGTCCCCTTCTCTTCTGATCCAGTCAACACTCTGCATTTTGTAGTAGTAAGGATTTAAATTTAGTTTAGGGTCTTTTCCCGTATGTATGTGTGTGTGAGTGTGTGTGTGAGGGTTTAGTTGAGTCTAGTTCAGGTGGTTGTAGTGTGTGTAAGGGTTTACTTTTCTTCTCTTATATGTGTGTGTGAGAGACAATGTTCTTGGCGGTGGTTTGGTTTTTTTACAGCTTGTTTGGATGGAGAGGACGGTTCAATCAACCTTATTTGGATATCTTTCAAGGGGACAATGGGATAGGAATATATGCGATCCCCTCCACTTCCCCACCCAATCAATTTCTTTGACCAACCCCTCTTTGTTTGGCTTTAAGAGAATGTCAGCTCTAGCCGTCAGCCCTTTCCTCACATCGCCCTTGGAATGCTTTTGTAAACCTTCACCCTATGGCAAGTGTGGTTATCTCGCAATGCTTGTCTTTACATCAGATTTTACTTCGCTCTCTACTTGTGTTCACAAGATTTTAATCTCAATACTAATGGTAGTGTTCTAGGCAATCCAGGCCAGATTTTCTGTTTTCTTGGGGACAACTACTAATAATGTTGACTGAACTCTAGGCAACCCAATATGGTCTCACAATAGTTTGGAATTTTGCGATATTGTAATATCATTTTAGAATCAAATTAGCCATTATCAACTCATCATTAACCTCTACGGGTCACTCGTCCTTGGGTCTCCCTACTCTTCTTGTTAATTGCTGGAAATTGATGACCGGTGATTGGATGGTGTATACACTATACACATCACGTATATCATGAAACAAATGGGTGTGATGATATGTTGGTTATGGAGGACAGATAGCAAATAGAATGCATGGTAGAATACTCCTTTTGTTCAACAAATATTTTGTATGGGACTGGAGGGATTTGGAGTTCCTACTATTTTACCCAAGTATCTACTGTATGAACATGCTTAACTTAGAGCATTCACCAGTAGCCTCGCTGCAAATTTAGCCAAATGAAGTGTACAATACTATTTTTACAAACTCATTTGTAAATACTCCTACATCAGACTTAATACACTATCTTTAAAATCTTATTTTATTTATTTTTTATTCTTCCTCTCTCTCTTCCTCTCAATCCAGCCCCACCTCCACCAAGCTCTCTCCTTTCGTACCACCACCCAAACAATCTATCAATCACAAATCACAAATCAACCACAACAAAATCAAACTGACAATCAACCCAAATCACAGCCTTAACCCACATGCAACCACAACCACTGATCTACCAACCCACAAATCGACCATCAATCTACCACTGTAGCACCCATGATGTCAACCATCAATCTACCACTGTAGCACCCATAGTGTCAACCATCAATCTACCACTGTAGCACCCATAGTGTCAACCACATGCAACCCAAATCAAAAGCTAATTTGCAACTTACCACTGCAAATAAACCCAAATCTACTGTTGAACAAATCAACACAATCTAATCTCCAATCCATGAATTAGTGGTGGTATAACACACACACACACTCAGAGATAATTTTTCTTTGGTTTGGCGATGAACAATACCTTGTCCGAATTACATTTTATATATATCAAGTAAAACCAATTTAAAATTTATTTAATTTTGCTTTAATTTTTCTTAATTCAACCAATTCTATAATTTACGAAAATTCACAATAATTTGGCCCCAAAAAAATTCAAAATCTTCGTAACATAATTGCAATACAAAATTTGTTTTGTAACTTAAAAACTTTCAAAAATTTTCTAAGGTGTCAACGTGACAAATGATGATGTTTTTATATGGTAAATTTGTTTTTGCAATGAAAAAATAAGAATAAACAAAAATGATGAGTTGTGAAGTACCAATACCAGTCTATAAAGATTGGTATATATTATTAGCCCCAATCATAATATATACCAATCATATATATTAAGATTATGATTGGGGTTAATAATATATACCGACCATATCATGTTTATCAAAAAAAAAAAAATACCAATCATATCATTTTTTTTTTTTTTTATGAAACCATATCGCAATAATTGATAACGTGAGAAATCCTAAATAAAAAAACAGTGTGGGTCAGAGTCTTGATCTTACGATATCTTCTCTCCACTTTTTTTTTTGAAAGCATATCTTCTCTCCACTTTATTTGTCTTTTGTCTATATATACGAAATCGGAAATTCTAAATTTATCATCGTCCAAATCCAAAATGACCAAATCAGGAAGGAAAAAAAAGAGAAGGAAAGAAACATCGGCTTTGACGCGTGTCGGCGTGTGATAGGTAGGTCTATAGAACTTAATTATGTCCGACTCTAATCGACTCCACTCGACATTTCCAAAGGTCCAACGTTCCTATCCAATCCAATCCTTAGCTCTCTCTCACACTCTCTCTGTTTCGGTTTCTGTCTTTGTCTCTGTCTCTCTGTGTGTGCGTTAATAATATATATGATTTGGTTTTCTTGAGAAAGGCGTTGAAATCCTCCAAGTTGGAAGAAGAATAATGGCTTCCCGTACATCTGAGATGGTAGCGAAAGTGGACCCAGCTCACGCCCTCGATCAGAAGGCGTTGTTGGCCTATGCCTCCGCCAACGTCCCTGGCTTCCCTCTTCATCCCTCTGATTTCACCGTCTCTCAGGTCCCCTCCATTTCTCTCTGACTCTCTCTCTCTCTCTCTGTGTTGGTTTTGATCCGATTTTATTTGTGGGTTTTATAGTTCGGGCACGGGCAATCGAATCCTACGTATCTGATGGAAGTGAGATCATCAATGGGGGATTCGGTGAAACGTTACGTTTTGAGGAAGAAGCCACCGGGGAAATTGCTTCAGTCTGCTCACGCCGTTGATAGAGAGTTTCAGGTTCTTTCTTTGTCCCAGCTTTTGTGATAAACAAAAACAAAACAAAACTGAAATATAAAAGGTTGCAATTTCGTTATTTCCTAGGATAAAAGAAAGTCAAAACTACTTTCATAAATGTCCATCACAACACACTTTTTTTTTATTACACCAAATATTAAGGACACTGCCCAATTTCATCTTGGTGGGTCATAAAAAAAAATGATGGGCGAAAAGTGTCTGCTCAGAATAGACGACTTTAAAGAAAATCAATGGGTTTTATTTACCAGGCCAAAGGTTAAGGAATGTTGAATTTGAAATTCTCAATTCTTGGTGGGACAGGTTCTCCGGGCGTTGGGCACTCATACACAAGTTCCAGTCCCAAAAGCTTTCTGTTTGTGTACTGACTCAAGTGTAATTGGAACTGCATTTTACATCATGGAGTATTTGGATGGACGCATTTTTGTAGACCCCACACTGCCGGTATGGCATTTTCTTGACTACATTGTGTTTCATGATCAGTTTGAAACAATAACTCTTAATGTGTTGAGTTTTCACTTGTCAAATATAGTACTTGGATTTTTGGTGCAAATAACAATCAGCTTGATGGGTTGACTTGTATGATTGTTTCTGTTCCATCAGGGTGTATCACCTGATAAGAGGAGGGCAATATATCAAGCAACTGCAAAAACTTTAGCTTCTCTACATTCCACTAATGTGGATGCCATTGGTCTCACAAAATATGGGCGCCTTGACAACTATTGTAAACGGCAGGTAATGTTCTGAAATTTTTAGATAATCTAATTTTATCTATATGTATATTGTACCTTGACATGTGTAATTTCAAATGCAAAATTCTCACAGATTGAGTTGAAGGTGCGTAGAATATGACTACCTGCCGCTCAATTCTAATAACAAACTTCATGCATGATAATGTACTAACGTATTGTGTAGCAGCTGTTTTGTATTAATCACATCCATGAAAATTTGTGAAAGCTCCTAACTAAACGCAGGGCTATCACCCAAATTTTTACTTTGTATGAATTGTATGCTTGTTTTAGGTAGAAAGGTGGGCTACACAGTATATAGCTTCAACTGCTGAGGGTAAACCTGAGAGAAATCCAAAGATGATTGAGCTTGCTAATTGGCTACGGCAACACATTCCTCTTGAAGATTCTTCAGGAGCAACATCAGGCCTAGTTCATGGAGACTTTCGCATTGATAATCTTGTATTTCATCCCAATGAGGTTCAGTATTTCAAAAGCCTTCACTGATTTAAATACATATCTTTATCCAACCTGATTTCAGAATTTGTAATTTCATTCAGTCATCCACTATAATCAGTGTATGTTCTGTTTTACAAATTAAGAATTTCAAAAAATATTTATGGTTGGAATAGAAATACAAATTTGTTACTGTTTACACTTTAGTTGACCCTTAATGTGGTCAAATGATCATGTACTAACAGCTTAGATATTCTGGGTTGCACATCTACTGAGATATGCTTAATGGTGCAGGATCGAGTTATTGGCATTCTTGACTGGGAACTGTCTACTCTTGGAAACCAAATGTGTGATGTTGCATACAGCTGTTTGGTAATTAAAATTTACAGACTTCACTTATTTGCATGGAGTGCTATCTCTATACTTTGTGTTGTATTTTTTGGTCACATGTCAATCTGTTCTCTTTTAGCCTCTGATTTGAATGTTTTGGATACTTCTGGTAGGCTATTTGATTTTCTTTGGCACTAGTAAACTAGGCTGATAATGTAACTACATTAGGGTTAAGTGTTCACTAAATATTTCAAGTTATCGTTTTTTCTTTCCTTGACAGCATTATATTTTGAGAATTGGGCTTGGAGATGGACAGCAAGGTGAAGGTATGGAACTTGCTGGAATTCCAGAAGGCATTCCTTCACTGGCAGAATATTTGGCAGAATACTGCTATGCAGCTGTAAGTCACATTGATAAATTTGATTGAATTGAGGTCTGTATTCTCATTTGTCCAAAATAACTTCCTCTTATGAGGAAATTCAGACAATCATTAAGAGATTTGTTTTTGTTATTATTAAAATCTTCAAAATAATGTCAGGGATTGAGGAAGACAATAAGAATACTCGGTGCTATGTAACTAACTTGATCTCATCATTTCTTAAGGCCTTTTATGAGTTAAAATGCAGTGTCTAAGCTATAATCTGATCGAATAGGACTGTATGATGTATTGCAATTCCATACCTTGCTAGTCAACTAATTTCATTCCCCTGTATTGGCTATGCTACTGTTTGCCTTCCATGGCCATCTTTTGTAGTCTCGTAAAATATTGTACCAGGCAATCATACACTTTGTTTTTCACAATCAATGGTACCACATTTTCAATGCAGAGAAAACCATGGCCTGTTGCTGAGTGGAAGTTTTATGTTGCCTTTTCCTTGTTCCGTGGGGCATCAATCTATGCAGGAGTGTACAATAGATGGACTATGGTATATTTTCAAATGTTATATATATATAAATAAGCTTTTTGTCATAGGAAGTGAGCTCTGAACACATCAGGATAATATCTGCTTTACCATGACAATGCAGGGTAATGCTTCAGGAGGTAAGCGTGCCCAACTCACAGGGAAATTAGCTAATTCTTTTATTGACTCAGCATGGGCATTTATTCAACGACAATCTGTGCTTCCTGAGCATCCTCCATCTGGTAGCTATACCAATTAATGAACTTTTTTGGCCTTGAATTTGCACAATCTTTAGCATGCAGATAAATTTCCTTCCTAGAGTATTTATCTACCCAAAGCTATTCTCTAAGGATATTTTCTTCTTTCTATGGATCAGTTCCAATTGCAAAACAGTATTTGAAACTATCTGGTAATGAGAATGAAAATCAAGGGCTTTCAAGTGGAGTGGGGAGGTTTGTTCCTAGTAAAAGAGTTCAGGAATTGAGAAATAGATTGATCAAATTCATGGAAGATCACATATACCCCATGGAAAGTGAATTTTACAAACTTGCTCAGTCTTCATCGCGATGGACAGTTCATCCAGAAGAGGAGAAGTTAAAGGAACTAGCAAAGAAGGAAGGCTTATGGAATTTATTTATACCTGTATGTCTTAATTTCCCATGCATACATTCTATATTTATTTTTACTTTTTCAAAGTCTAGAATTCCTTCCTTATAAATTAGTTGTTGAAGATAATATTTTTCTGAATGAATGACATTTTGCTTATTCCTTTGAGTTTGTGTACACTGTGCAGATTGATAGTGCTACAAGGGCAAGAAAACTGATTTTTGATGGGAGCAACCATACTCTCCCTAATGGTGCATATGATCAGTTACTGGGTGCAGGCCTCTCAAACCTTGAATATGGATACCTTTGTGAGATTATGGGTCGTTCCGTTTGGGCTCCACAGGTGTTTAATTGTGGTGCACCTGACACTGGAAATATGGAGGTACATTAAACTTTCAGATTCTCTAGATTCACAAATGATTTTTAGTGTTGTTACCACATCACACCTCCTCTTTTGTTTGAATGAGATCTTGAGATTCTGTGAAAAATATCAAATTAGAAAGAGTGATGATCATTTCGCAACCTTTGGGACGTAACTCGTAGTTGTGGTCAGTTGGAGAATCAAATGTTTTGTTGATTTTTAGATTTGTAAAATGATTGATATGGTTTTGGCCAGTGAGATTGCCTACCAATTGTGGTGTTTTGTCTTTAGATCCTTTGGCTTACTTGGGTTTTACCAAGAAGTGTGCCAGATCTTCTTTTTGGATGGAGGAATTGGTTGGGGAAACGCTCATTTGATATTGGAATTTGACATTGTTATGTTTGATATGGTGCATTTGGAGGGAACACGATAACTGCATGTTTGAATATGTGGAGAGCTCAACAAATCAACTTCTTGTCTCTTTCATTGGCTCTTCATCTGACTGGTCTCTGGTTTGGAGACTCACAACTAGTGATTCTCTCCCGATGTTTATAGACTCTCTTCTTTCTTGTACATAATTTTTCTTACTTATCAAAAATATATATATTTATTGATATGGTTTTGAATTTTCTTGCAAAATATGAATGCTACCTACAATGCATGTTTCGCTTGATCTGGTTACAGCAGTTCTTTTTCCTTTCGACTTCCTAGACTTTCTGAATTTGGGAGTGTCTGTCTTTAGGAATAGGCCAATACATATAGTGTGTATTTGATATGGTTTTGAATTTTCTTGCAAAATATGAATGCTACCTACAATGCATGTTTCGCTTGATCTGGTTACAGCAGTTCTTTTTCCTTTCGACTTCCTAGACTTTCTGAATTTGGGAGTGTCTGTCTTTAGGAATAGGCCAATACATATAGTGTGTATTTGATCTATTTTCTCTTTTGAATAAAAGTATTAGAAAAAAATTCCTTTTCATTTTAGGTATTGTTGCGTTATGGAAATAAAGAACAGCTACATGAATGGCTTATACCTTTGCTCAATGGTAAGATCCGATCTGGATTTGCAATGACAGAACCACAAGTTGCATCTTCTGATGCTACCAATATTGAGTGTTCTATTAAAAGGTAGTGTGCAGCACCTTTGTAAAGGGAGTATTCTGTTTATCAAAATCATTTTTTTCAAGTACAGGGACTTTGTTTCCCAATAGTCATCCAAACTTCTTCTGTGGATATATGGGATATAACTATATGTGGCACATGACAATTTTTTTCAGAGCTTCTGCTTTCAATTTATAAATGACTGCTTGTTAAATCCATGTGCAGAGAAGGAGATACATATGTCATTAATGGGACAAAGTGGTGGACAAGTGGGGCCATGGATCCCAGGTGCAAAGTTCTCATAGTCATGGTTAGTTCTTGTTTGGCATAGCATGAAAAGTCCAAATTTCCATTCATGTAGTTAAAGGAATGTTATCTGAACAATATCCAGGGAAAAACTGACTTCAATGCCGCTAAGCATAAACAACAGTCTATGATCATAGTGGATACCCATACTCCTGGAGTACACATAAAGAGACCCCTAATGGTGTTTGGCTTTGATGATGCACCTCATGGGCATGCAGAAGTATCATTTGTCAATGTACGTGTGCCAGCAAAGAATATTCTATTGGGAGAAGGACGTGGATTTGAGATTGCCCAGGTATAGTTGTTCAATGCCTTCCCTGCTGCATTATGAATTTGTGTGTTTTTTGGGTTGAGGGGGGGTTTCCCCTCTCATAGGTGAAACCCAAGGCCTCCACTTTTAAGATCTTGGCAAACATGAAACAGTGGTTTTTCAAATTTATTTGTCTTCCATATATTTCACAACAAATTGCATTTCCTAGGGAACGTTGAAACTTCTATAAATTTCCATAAACATCGACAGTTTTCTCTGTTTTTATAGTGCATATCAGTGTAAGTGCAGCAAGCTTCTTGGTCTTAAACCAAGAAGAAGAAAAAGGTTTTGTTTCTGACATTCATATGCTGAAAGTAGAAATGATTGTTACTTGTCATATGTAGGATTAAAACCAGGTAGGTACCCAACTCATCCCCTGGCGCAGATGTGATAATTTGATTGATGGTTGTGTTTCATTTATTGAAATTTGAAGAGTTTACGTGACATTTATTGAGCTGCTTCTTGGTGTACCAACATGGATATCTTATATTTGGTACTGAGTTGCTTGCAGGGTAGGCTAGGACCGGGAAGGCTGCACCACTGCATGAGACTGATTGGTGCCGCTGAGCGTGGCATGCAGATGATGGCTCAGAGGGCTCTTAGTAGGAGAGTGTTTGGAAAGTTGATTGCAGAACAAGGTTCATTTATTTCAGATATTGCAAAGGTAAACTCTATTATAGAAAATTGAAAAAATTTGTAGCTACACATCACAAAATATGAAATAATAATGTAAGCTAAATCAATAATACAAAAACTAGAAGTACTTGTGCTGAACTAGTGGTCCACCTTGAATCCTTATATTTTAGATTCTCCTCCTAGCTGCAGTATTATAGCAGTCTTCTTATATTTGCTCTTTGATTCAGTGTCGGATAGAGCTAGAGAAAGCCAGATTGTTGGTTTTGGAAGCAGCTGACCAACTTGATAGGCTTGGAAACAAGAAGGCCCGTGGGATAATTGCAATGGCCAAGGTAATTGTTGGTTGTAAATTTATTTTTTTGTTTGATAATTATTGTTGTTTGTAATATGAATTGCCGGAATCCAATCTTGGCTTATGGTTATTTTGTTGCTGAATTTTCTTTTAAAGTGGTCTGGTTGTATGTGGAGCAGGTAGCAGCCCCAAACATGGCATTGAAGGTGCTTGACATGGCAATGCAAGTGCATGGTGGAGCTGGTTTATCTTCTGATACCGTTCTAGCACATCTTTGGGCCACCGCAAGAACATTACGAATTGCAGATGGTCCAGATGAAGTCCACTTGGGTACTATTGGCAAGTTAGAACTGCAAAGAGCTAGGCTTTAAAGGTTTTGAACTTTGAAGTGAATTTCTCTTGGGCAGATTTTTTTTTTTTTTTTTTTTGCTTAATTGAAAATATAAAAGAAGAGAATAATCAATGGAAAAGGACACTGTAATTTATCTCTGGAAAGGCAAAAAATGAGCCTAAAGTTGAATGAATCGCTTGGTGATATAATAATAACCGAATAATATACAATGGTGCATTTGGATATCTGGATTTGGACCTATGAATAAATTCAGACACCTTGTTTGTATAGTTTTAAAAGATCAATAATTTGAACTTTTAAAATCTTTGGATTTGAAATGATATCCAAAATTGACGATGGATTTGTAATCAAGGAATTACAAATCTATTGATTAAAATCCAAATCCAAATTTAAGATTCCAAATGCAACTTTACAGAAATAAATTTGAACTTTCAATTCAATTTTAGTAATTCCTTTACTTTTTTCTTTTTAGAAATCATTTAAATATTTTTATTGAGAAGTCTGTATGCACAATTTTTCTTATATATACTCTCCATCTAAAAATAATAATAATAAAAAAAAATAATTGTGTACCATATGTGGTACCCAAACCCAGTGGTACTCCCTATGGGGGGAGGAATTTGAGCTCCCAATTTAATTGTTGGTATGTTTCCTTGCACTCCTACTAGGTATGGCTTCAAACGTTGCTTTGATAACCCAACTCTCTCACCTTTGCTCCTCCCACACCTAGTCCGTATACTTCTCTCCTTCCCTCTTGTTTTATTACCTCCTTGTGTTTCCCAACCCCCTTTTCCATTCATCTTCCATTCCTTTTTATAGTCTCCCCTTAGTGGGATCCAAATAATTGCCTTGCATCAATTCCCATGTAGCTCCCACTTCTGCTTAGAATTCCTAAAAAACTAGTCCCTTTTGAGGATTCTCTTGATACTTGCATCTGACGTCGAATAGCACTCGCTAGCGGGTTTTTCCAAGATACTAATTATGCTTGGGGACTGACTTGAGAATTCTACTCTCCCTTTCGACCAACCCTGACCAACTTGTTGGTACCGGGCCTAGCCCAGTCCAATTAGTAGGCTGCCTTCGAGTGCCAATCTTATGTCATTGTACTATTGTCATTGGGCTAGGCCTATCCTAACAACGTTGGGCCAGTATTGGTTACTGACCCCAAGTTCCTACACCATAAAATAACCATCTTTTTTATATTAGAGTCTTAAGTCTCAATGCAAAAAGTTATCATTGTTGCACCAATTTGAAGGTGGTATTAAATATTGTAAATACTAAAAATTGTTATTTAAACTCTCCTACCAAATGTGCTCTTCTTGATTTGATTCCTATAGGGAAAGAAGGTCAATTTTATCAATCAAGTCAATGCAAGTATAAACCCTTTTAGAAAGCATAACTGTTGAATAAAACAATAGAAAAATTAAAGTTTTTGCTAACTGCTAATCACAACTTATGATAACCCACACAGTTAATCTTTGTTTTGGTGCAGCCCCTCAGATTTTCACCATCTATTGGAGAAAACTAAGTGTCAATATGATGAAGACCACAAAAACTATTTCACTGTTGTGGAAAATGGTGTAATAATGTGATCCTAGAATTCCTTTTGTTTCTAATGTGAAAATTCGATCATGTCCATCTCCAACGGACTTTGTAACCCTGAAAATAAAGATAAAGATGGAAAAGTGTTTGCTGAAACTGATTTAATTTATCTGGGCTTAGATAAAAAAAATATCAAGGGAAAAAGAAAAAGAAAATGTGAAACTCCTTTTGTTTCTAATGTGAAAACTCGATCATGTCCATCTCCAACAGACTTCTTCTTTTTTTTGTTCAGAACTATCTCCAACAGACTATGTAACCCTGAAAATAAAGATAAAGATGGAAAAGTGTTGCCTGAAACTGATTTAATTTATCTGAGTTTAGATAAAAAATATCAAGGGAAAAAAACTAAAGTGGTGGTCTATAAGGAGCCCAACTCAACCAGGCAATGTGATGAGTAATGCACCGGCCCGTTATCCTTCCAGTATTGAGAGCAAGAGGTCTTCGCTGCTCTGTGAGACCAGCCTCACGCAGTACCCTCTACTTTAGGAACCAAGTGACCCAGGCCTTCACACAAATCACAAGGTCCATCTCTCAACTTGGAACGGGCGGACCAGATAATTGCACAGACGGGTCCTGTTTGGTGAGCCGAACCATTATCCCACCACTCTGATGCCCCTACTCAGGTTATAGGTTGACGCTACCCAACTCGACAAGTAGAAATCCACGTGATGCCTATTACAAACTTATGTAGAATCTATAATCTAAGCGGTGTGAGACAGTAAACAATAGAATGAGTTGAGGCATGATTGGCTATATGAACACTAGCTCCTCATTTGAGTGGTAAGATTCACCTAAGAGTTTTTTAATTTGGGTTTGTTTGTTGCAATTTTTGTTGTTCTTGGATGTACAAAGATAGATTGTTGCTCGACAGATTTGTTATAGGATCACAACTGAGAGGATGAAACTCTAGCTACTTTAACATGGAGGACATGACGTTGCGAATGGTCTCAGATAGCTTTGATAATTCTGTGAGAATCTGAGATGTCTTATTCTAATGACCCATTACCGAAAGTTGAGGAGGAATCAAATGAGATGCACCCTCTACCTCTAGGTGCAAAAATTATACTTATGTTAATTATAAAAAAAAGATGACAGAAAGTTGAGAAATAAGTAAATTTTTGGCCATTTGAGGACTTCCTAACTGATGTGATAGGTTGATTCAACCTTAGTTTGTTTGGTCGTGTTGCCATAAAAACCAAGCTTTCATCACATCCATCTCACAAACCTGGGCATCCATCTCGAACGGCAACTCGAGAATCTAAGTAACAGAGAAATGAAGCTAAAGGCTATTCAGATTGCACCCATGACCACCCATGTATAACGAATTGCTTGGCAACCCCAATTGGTTGAAAACTTGAAAAGGAAGCTACAATTAATTGTTTGCCACAAATCTTGTAGTTAAGGGGTGCTTCTTAGTTTCGATAGAATTTGGGATCAAATTCTTTTTTCCCATTTGTTACAGGATATACATCATAAAGAAAAAAACATTACGAATTGCATGGTGGAGCTGGTGTATCTTCTGATACCGTTCTGGCACATCTTTGGGTCACAGCAAGAACGCTATGAATTGCAGATGGTCCAGATGAAGTCCACTTGGGTACTATTGGCAAGTTGAAACTGCAGAGGGCTAGGCTTTGAAGGTTTTGAACTTTGAAGTGAATTTGTCGGAGCAGGATCATTTTATTTTTTCCTTAATTGAAAATATAAAAGAAGAGAATAATCTCAAGGGGAGAGGGCACTGTAATTTATCCATAGTAAGGCAGAAAATAAGCCTAAAGTTGATTAATTTATGGTAGAATGTATCTCTTGGTGAAATATAATAACTGAAACTGAATAATACAATGGTGCATTTGGATATTTGGATTTGGGTGTGGATAAATCCAAATCTCTTGTTTGGATAATTTTAAAAAGTCAAGGATTTGAATTTGATCAAATCCACCAAGAATTTAATAAACCTTTAAAATCTTTGGATTTGAAATGATATCTAAAATTGATGGATTTGTAATCAAGGCATGACAAATCTATTGATCAAAATCTAAATCCAAATTTAATAATCCAAATGCAACCTTGTATAAATGAATTTGAACTTTCAATTCAATTTTAGTAATTCATTTACTTCTTTTCGTTTAAATCTTTTTTTATTGAGAATTCTATAGGCACACTTTTTCTTATATGTACTCTACATTAAAAATAACAATAACTAGCCTCATCACAAGTGTCCGCACGCGTGACGAGGCTCTTCTTTTATTTTGAGTTTAATGTAATTTTTTAATTTGATTTTATCTATTATTAGTGAGGTTACACAAGAAGGATTTTTTAAGAAACTAAAATTTATTATTTGAAATGGAGTAAATTGCTGGGTCTTGTGTGTGCTAGTTTTTAGGGGGAAAAAAATGTATCGAATGTGCGTAAGATATATTGAAATAGTGAGTGTGCTAATTTTTTGAAAAAAAGTTTCTCTAGTAGTTTTTTTAGTTATTTTGATGAATTACAATTTTGACCCCATTTTTTTATTTTTTAAGAATAAAATTATCTAATTAGATTAGAAGTATTTTTGACATTTTTTGAAGTCATAACTCACTTTTTGAATTCTTTTAGTATATAGAAATTTTACTTGCAAGTAATGCTAGGTACATGTAAAGTTTCACAACTTTTATTATAACTTATCATGTGATGAAAGTTATGAACTAAATTTGAAACTCCCTCTCTAAAAAAAAAAAAAAAAAAACAATTCCCTATATATGCTAGGGACGCGTAAAGTCTCACAACTTTTATTACAACTTACCATAGCAAATAGTGAAAGTTGTAAACCCACCATTCAAAAATTGCCGTGTGGCAAGTTAAGTTTTTAACATTTTCCTAGAATTGCTCGTTTCTAGTGTAAAAATTCAACAGACTTCGTAACCCCAAAATCAGTTATCTGGGCTTTTGATCTTAAATATCCAAAGAAATGTTAGGGACAATAAACTAAAAAGTGGTGGTCTAAGGAGCCCAACTCAACCAGGCAATGCGGGCCAGATGTACACCAGCCCGTTATCCTTCCACTGTTGAGAGCGAGAGGTCTTCGCTGCTCTGTGAAACCAGCCTCACGCAGTACCCTCTACTTTAGGGACCTTGTAACCAAGGCCTTAGCCCAAATCACAAAGTCCAGCTCTCAACTTGGAACGGGCGGGCCAGGTAATTGCACAGACAGACCCTGTCCGGTGAGCCGAACCATTATCCCACCACTCTAATGCCCCTAC
Source organism: Castanea sativa (assembly GCF_040712315.1). NCBI lineage: Eukaryota > Viridiplantae > Streptophyta > Magnoliopsida > Fagales > Fagaceae > Castanea > Castanea sativa. Next base: position 10,803,973 of record NC_134014.1, on the reverse strand, counting down.
ATAGGTTACAAGTTGGCGCTACCCAACTCAGCAAGCAGAAATGCACGTGATGCTATTATAAACTTATGTAGAATCTACAATCTAAGCGGTGTGGGACAGTATACAACAGAATGAGTTGAGGCATGACTGGCTATATGAACACTAGCTCCTCATTTGAGCGGTAAGATTCACCTGGAATTTTTGAATTTGGATTTGTTTGTTGCAATTTTTGTTGTTATTGAATGTACAAAGATAGCTTGTTCCTCAACAGATTTGTTATAGGATTACAGCTGAGAGGATGAAATTCTAGCTACTTTAACATGGAGGACATGAGGTTGCGAATGGTTTCAGATAGCTTTGATAATTCTGTGAGAATCTGAGATGTCTTATTCTAATGACCCATTACCGAAATTTGGGGAGGAATCAAATGAGACGCACCCTCTACCTCTAGGTGCAAAATTTATATTTATGTTAATTATAAAAAAAGATGACAGAAAGTTGAGAAATAAGTAAATTTTTGGCCATTTGAGGACTACCTAACTGATGTGATAGGCTGATTCAACCTTTGTTTGTTTGGTCGTGTCGCCAAAAAAACCAAGCTTTCAACACATCCATATCTCACAAACCTGGGCATCCATCTCGAATGCCAAATCAGGAAGCTCAGTAACAGAAGTTGGATTACTAAGAAATGGAGTTAAAGGCTCTTCAGATTGCACCCATGATCCGTGTATAACGAATTGCTTGGCAACCCCAATTGGTTGAAAACTTGAAATGGAAGCTACAATTAATTGTTTGCCACAAATCTTATAGTTAAGTGGTACTTCTTAGTTACCCATATTCAACAGATCGATTTGGGTTCAAATTCCCTTCTTCCATTTGTTACGGGATATACACCAAAAAGAAAAAATCCTTTATGTGAAAGAGAGATAGTATGATAATAAATAAGTTTATATACACCAAAATTTTCACAATTGTTTATATGACATGTTGTGATTGATTCATAATAAAAGTTTATTTGCATTAAGTTTTCACGTAAAAAGTGATTTTGATCAAATCAAAATATACCACCTAAATAAGTCATTAAAAAGTTGTTGTAACAGTGACCATGATAATAGAGGAGGAAACTCTTATAGAATAGTAAACACAGCTAGAAAATACAAAGTAGTACTTAATATTCTGCAAATACAAAGTACAGAACTGCTATTTGGTCTATGCTACTTTAGTATTACACGAGGAGGTTTTTTTTTTTTTTTTTTTCTATGAAGTACTAAGGTAAAAAAAACACAAAGAAAAGCATAAACTAGCATAGCAGTCCATAATCACCAGTCCATCACAGTTCAGCGAAAAAGAAGAAAAACAAGAGATCAGTGTGCATATGCACACAAGGATAATGAATCAGGCTGCGACCCCCTGAATCAGCGGTTTTTCTTAACATCAATATAATAAGTCACACGGACAGTTTGGCTAACTTGTACCTTCCAGACCTCTGGTGGCCTACTTGGTCGGCCATAGAAGTACTTGTCTATCATAGCAAACCCTTCCTTCCCAACCTTTTCAAGCTCTGCCTGAGAGTGAGAGCGAGATGCCATGCTCAACTTAACACTTAACACCACAACAAATCTACAAAGCAATAAGTAATAAACTTTCTCTTTGCTTTCCTATACTCTAAAGGTTACAGGCGAAGCCCCATTATATAGAAATCACACACAACAGAGTGCCCTCTCCTCTACCAGCCTAGCTAGCTTCCCCACCTCATGGACCCACAAACAAACATTTTATTCACATCTCTATTCTTAACAATGAAAAAGAAAACAAACTTGGCGGGTCATTCCTCTCTCCGTATGTTAAAAGTATTTAGTATTCTCAAAAAAAAAAAAACTTGGCGGGTCATTCTTTTGGGGAAGGTAGAATCTTCATAGATTTATTTCAAGGACAACTCTAGCTTGTCTTCCTTTCTGATTGGCCAGGTGGTCCAAGGTATCTAAATCAACGACCATTTTTTTTTATAACAAAGTCAACGACCATCTAGAAATACGTTTAGAGAGATGTTTTATTTGGTTTTCTTCGCGTGGATGCACTACAGTTTATTAAATTCTCTAGTAAGTGCAATCATATGGATTCTTAAACTAGCTTCTCTTCGTTTCTGATTGGCCAGGTGGTCCAAGGTTTCTAAATCAACGACCATTTTTTTTTTTTTATATAACAAAATCAACGACGATCTAGAAATACGTTTTGAAAGATGTTTTATTTGGTTTTCTTCGCGTGAATGCACTATAGTTTATTAAATTCTCTAGTAAGATTGCAATCAGATGGATTCTTATATATATATAAATTGCAATCATATCGCTATCTCTTAAAAACTTGGACAGTTCCATTGCCCGCAAATATATGCTTTCAAGTGTTTTTTTTAAGAAAGATATGCTTACAAGTTGATTGTAATTAGTTATGCATTAGGATGAGCTACTTCTCACTCTAGGTGAGTATTTTTCTCTCTAGGGAGAGATTTTCTTCTCGCACTTTGGGTGAGGAATAGTTAATTCTCAGTGCCTGTTTGCAACTTTATTCAAGTTTAGTGGGGTCTATTTAGTGTTTTCCTATTCACATGATGGATTCGGATTTTATAAACAAGTTGCAAAGTATAACTTTGACGGAGGAGGAGGGGGAAGTCATTAAGGTTGGGGTCCCACAAAGGGAAACGATGTTGGAAAAATGTTCCCTTAGTTTGTTGGGGAGGTTTCTCACTACACGAGCTTTCAACCAGCATGTGGCCAAGGATTTGCTAAGGTTTGTGTGGAAGATGGGCTCGGATTTACACATTGTTGACGTGGGGGATGATCTTTTTCAATTCAAATTTTCAATGGAGAGTCAATTGCAGTGGGTGCTAGCAAATGGTCTGTGGAATTTTGAGGACCACCCTCTGGCGTTACGACTTACGAAGATGGGAGAGAGGTATGATAGCCACTTCGGTTAGATTCACTTCAATGCTGATGTGGGTTTAGGTATAGGGTTTACCTTTTGATTTGTTAGTGGAAAAGGTGGGCAGGGATATTGGTAGTGGTTTGGGTGAAGTACTGGAAGTTGATTTGAAGGCGTTTTCGTTTGACCAAGCTCGTTTTATCAGAGTAAGGGTGGAGTTGCCATTGGATAAACCATTACGTCGAGGAGGAGTTGTCACCAATCCTGAAGGAGATAAGGTTTGTATTGGTTTCAAGTACGAACGTTTAGTTGGGCTTTGTTATCAGTGTGGTCAGATTGGTCATGAGGTTAGGGATTGTTTTGTTCAAAGGGACCAAAAATAGGGTGTCTTCCTTATGGGGAGTGGTTGAAGGTGGGGTATCATAGAAATAATGGTAATACAAACAAAGCAAGACGTAACCCGGGGCGGTGGGATGATGATGTCCAAGCTGATCAAGGGAATCGGGGTTCTTCACAAAGGAAGATAAATGAGCAGAGTTATCTAACAATTGGATGTGGAAGTGAAAGGATATCTTCAACGCAGGTGGGTAGTTTACCTAAAGGTGGTAGTTTCGATGGTGCTCCAACAAATGGTGGTGTTATAGTCGAGAAGGTTGCAATCTTGACTATGAAGAATCATGTTCTTGTTTTTGAGGAGTTGGTTATGGAGACTGATTGTGCCATCCAAACCAATTCAGAGTTTTCAAATTCAAAAACAATTTTAACTGACTGCGTGCCAGATAATAACGTGATTTCCTCCGACTTGATTGAGATAGTAGTCATGGATGAGGATATTGTCATCCTAGCTTAATCGTGACTTAATGGGGAAACAAAGTGAGCAAATATCTCCACCGATTTTTGAGGTATCAAAGAGAGGTTTCAAGGTTGGTTGTGGTAACGTGATAGGAAACAAGACTACTAGCAAGGGCCAGCCCAAAAGAAGTGGTAATATAGATAAAGGTGTGGGTCAATCCTTGCATAGCCCAAAAAAAGTTGAGTTCGTGGAGAATTCTACAATTGGAAGCTTGAAGCAATGATGAATTGGAAGAGGCTTACCACAAGACCTCAGACTCTTATCAATTCTTCAATTGTTGACATGGAGCTTGGGCATAACAAGAAGCAAGAAGAAAATATGAATAAGGAGGCTACAAGTGTTAAGGGAAAAAAGGAACATAGAATTGTGGAGAATGAGCAAGGTGTTGTGTCAACTATGGGATCAATAGAGGTTGTAGGGCAACCATGCCGGGCATGAAGACACTTCTAAGTAGGAAAAAAAAAAACTCATCACGTTGATGTCCATGTAAATCAAGAAGGTGTCGTTTGGCATTTTTTAGGTTTTCTGGGCATCCAAGTGAAGATTCATTTTTTCTTACAGTAATTTGAATTTTGAAGTTTTTTCTTTGTTTCTTACTATGTAATCGTGCTCTCTAGCATATGCTAGTGATGCAAAAGAGAAAAAAGGGGTCATATGTCCTTAATTCTCTTCCCCATTGTATTTTTTGTTCTCAATTAATAAAGTCTACTATCGTTTCCTCTTCAAAAAAAAAGTTATGCATTAATAATATAATACATAAATTCTTTGCTTATATACATATTTTTTGAGTTTAAAAGTGAATGATAAATTCTAGTTATCTCAATTAGTAATTTTTAAAAATATATATAATTTTATGTTTTCTCTCATCAATTTTTGTTCTCAAAATCACCGTAACAATATAATAATTTTTTTCCCCTTTTTGTTCAAACCTTTATCTCTCTCTCAACCACAACCGAACCATGTTTTGATTAAAATTATGCAATTATGCAATTATGCAAACTCAAAAGTAGATTTTTCACAAGAAATAATATCTAGGTAAATGATTTACACTAATGTAAAACCCTCTATTATTAAACAAAAAATAAAAATAGTTGTTTGTTTATTTTTCTACCCAAAGATGGAGCAAGATAATATTGAAACTACAATTGAAAATAGCAAAATAAATTTAAGAGAAATTAATGGAGAAAAACAATAGGGATTCAATGATCCACCTAACTAGAGATTTAGGCACACATAGTTGTGCAAAATAAATCCATAAAAAAACATGTTAAACGTCTAAAAGAAGTAAAACAAATTAAAAATGAAAAACATTCTAGGGTTTTCCCTCCTCTATAACCTCAATCTCCTCCAAAAGAAAAAGTGAAAATCTCTTAGATTTAAGATGTGAGCCTTGATTTAATTTATCCATTATTTGTTTCCAACCCACATTTGATTTGACCTAAAAAACAATATTTTCTAAATTTGTAGTAAACTACAAAGTTGTAGATTTTCAAGTCTTCTTTCAGTAACCACAAAAAACAGGTCAATCAGATATTTGTGAAAGAAGTAATGGCAAAAAATACTGAAATAGTGTATGATGTGTCCATATCAAGATTTTTCCATTTTTGACTTGAACAAATTTCTTTCTTCCGCTTTTTATTCTTACACGGTTTTGACTTATTTAATACTTGAAAAAAATACCCCAATTGATCTTGACCACTGGATTCTCTTAATTACATGTCTACATAATTAGTTGATTAGTTTTAATCTCTTACAAAAGAGAAATACACATAATTAATATATTTCAAAGAAATCTTTCAAATTCACATATTTACTTATAATTAAACATAAAATTAATGTGATATTGTCTACTAAAACTAGATAATAATGTAAATTTAAGCAATCAACAAACCACAAGGACAAACTGACCAATGCAAGAGAATGGAGCACCATGGGGGTGGCTAATCACTGTGAGACCAATGGGGCACCGTGAGACCGGTCTTGAGATCCATTGCAAGACCAACAAAGCATTGCAAGAACCATCTTGAGATCCACCAAAGAACCACTGGATCACCACGAGATTTTTTTTTTTGTTGAATGTAGGTTTTTTTTTTTTTTTTTTAATTCAATTGGTAGTTTAGGTACGGTGAAGGGTTTGGCTAGATTTGTGTAAATCAATTTTGTTTTGTTTGTTTGTTTTTGTGAAGAAAAGAAGGATTGAGTATAACAAATTTTGCGTGTTGAAAAAACCACTTGAAAACTATTTTTGAGAACAATTTCTCAAAACACCCACACAAAAAAAAAAAAAATGAAAACACAAACCAAATACCAAATAGGCCCTAAGCTAAGACCCTAGTTAGTTTCTTTAGCCAATCAACTGCAAGGAGCCTATGTTTGTTAAGCCAACCGATGGGTCGAGGGTTTTTACCACCCCATCCATCAAATCAAGTGTTTCTCTCTTTTTTATTGGATGTATTTTATTATGCTAAGCCTAACATAATTCTTTTTTAATTTTTTTTTATACGTGAACTCTACGTAGTACTGCTAAGCTCATGCCTTTGATATTGAGCTTCATTAAGAAGCAAAAATATTCGAGTCTTTCGCTTGGGTAGGCAAAGGTGTGGGGGGAATAAGATGTTTGCGGACACATTCAAGGCAACTTGGAAGTTGGAACTGGAAGCATATTTATTTATTTATTTTTTTTTAGAGAGTTTCAACTTATAATGTCCACTCTTAATAATACGATAGCTCTATCATCGTACTAAGATACTAATTAATTTTTAGTGTAAACGGAGATTGAACCTCAAATCTCTTATTTAACCATCAGAGACTTTACTGATTAAGCTAATTGGAATCCACATATTTATATAATTATTCAATTTACCCAAATGATAGAGATTCATATTATAAATCTATCAAGAATATTTGGAGCATCTTTCCATTTGAGTCCTTTTTTTAATGAAAAAATATTTAATCTCCAGATGAGGTTGGGGAGTTAACACGTCGGCTTATAATGTTCTTCTAATCTATCTATAGATTCTAGAAAGTTTAAATCATTTTTTAATCTAAGAAAAAATATCTTAGATTAAAAAATGATTTAAACTTTCTAGAATCTATAGATAGATTGGGAGAGGGAAATCTACCCTACCTTCAATTTTTATTATTTTTGTTACAATATACTGATAATAAAATTATACATAATATTTTTTTCTCATATCTAATTTTTCATATTCCACCGGTCAAGTGCCAAATAAAATAGTATTTATGTAAAAAATGGTGATAATTCCCACCAAGTCACATGATAAGAAATGCTTACTCTCTTCTTCTTTCTTTTTTGGTCATTTTGGTTTTGTACACATTATAGTAATTATGTTACATCACATCACATTAATAATAATTTTATATTGAGTATCATATCCCAAAATATTCGAAGAACCATAACTACACAGTACAGTAGATGTCATACCCCCAAATACATTGGAGAATTTTTTTTTTTTTTTTCATTTTCTGTTTTTTGTTTGAAACATTGGAGTTATTGTAGAATAGAGTTTTGTGCACAAAAATTATCTCCATTATTTTTGTGCACGTGGGTTTCTTTATCTTTATTGTTGCTTTTTGATTCCATCTTCTTCCTCGAAAATGAAACATCAATTTATTTCAAATCTCAATTTTTTTTTTTGCTCAAAAAAAAATCTCAATTTTGTTTTTCTTTTCGTATAACTTAGGTATGGGAGTTAATTAGTCCCAACAGCGTAAGCAAATTTGTAATTTGAACAGAAATATATTGTTATTCGTCACAGGCTTTGTCGTTCAAATATTTTTAACGAAAACATCTAGAATTCAAATTTCTCAACTCCCATTATAACTATCAAATTATAAAATAATTATATATAAAAAACCATTGTTAATTACGAACTTATGGTTTTGAAAGCATTTATGTTTGTTCTTTGCATATATAAAAGTTCCATAATTGCTTTTTTAACTTCTTGATAATATGATAGTTCTATCATCGTACCAAGATACTAATAAGTTTTTCATGTAAACGAAGATTGAACCCAAATCTTTTATTCAACCATTAGAGACTTTACCGGTTAAGCTAATTAGAACCAACATATTTATATAATTATTAATTTACCCAAATGATTGAGATTCATATTATAGATCTATCAAGAATATTTGAATGTGTGCTAGCCCACATGGTTCCAAGCATTGGTTTGGAGCATCTTTCCATTTGAGTCCTTTTTTTAATGAAAAAATATTTAATCTCTAGATGAGGTTGGGGAGTTAACACGTAGGCTTATAATGTTCTTCCAATCTATCTATAGATTCTAGAAAGTTTAAATCCTTTTTTATTCTAAGATATTTATCTTAGATTAAAAAAGGATTTAAACTTGCTAGAATCAATAGATAGATTGGAAGAGAGAAATTCTACTCTACCTTCAATTTTTATTATTTTTGTTACGATATACTAATAATAAAATTATACATAATATTTTTTTCTCATATCTAATTTTTCATATTACATCGGTCAAGTGCCAAATAAAGTAGTATTTATGTAAAAAATGGTGATAATTCCCACCAAGTCACATGATAACACATGCTTACTCTTTTTTTTATTTGGTCATTTTGGTTTTATACACATTATAGTAATTATGTTACATTCATTAGTAATTCACATCACATTAATAATAATTTTATATTGTGTATCATATCCCAAAATATTCGAAGAACCATAACTACACAGTACAGTAGATGTCATACCCCCAAATACATTGGAGATTTTTTTTTTTTTTTTTTCATTTTCTGTTTTTTGTTTGAAACATTGGAGTTATTGTAGAATAGAGTTTTGTGCACAAAAATTATCTCCATTATTTTTGTGCACGTGGGTTTCTTTTTCTTTATTTGTTGCTTTTTGCTTCCATCTTCTTCCTCGAAAATGAAACATCAATTTATTTCAAATCTCAATTTTTTTTTTGCTCAAAAAAAATCTCAATTTTGTTTTTCTTTTCGTATAAGTTAGGTATGGGAGTTAATTAGTCCCAACAGTGTAAACAAATTTGTAATTTGAACAGAAATATGTTGTTATTCGTCACAAGCTTTGTCGTCCAAATATTTTTAACGAAAACATCTAGAATTCAAATTTCTCAACTCCCATTATAACTATCAAATTATAAAATAATTATATATAAAAAACCATTGTTAATTACGAGCTTATGGTTTTGAAAGCATTTATGTTTGTTCTTTGCATATATAAAAGTTCCATAATTGCTTTCTTAACTTCTTGATAATATGATAGCTCTATCATCGTACCAAGATGCTAATAAGTTTTTCGTGTAAATGGAGATTGAACCCAAATCTCTTCTTATTCAACCATTAGAGACTTTACTGATTAAGCTTATTGGAACCAACATATTTATATAATTATTAATTTACCCAAATGATTGAGATTCATATTATAGATCTATCAAGAATATTTGAAGGTGTACTAGCCCCACATGGTTCCAAGCATTGGTTTGGAGCATCTTTCCATTTGAGTCCTTTTTTTAATGAAAAAATATTTAATCTCCAGATGAGGTTGGGGAGTTAACACGTAGGCTTATAATGTTCTTCTAATCTATCTATAGATTCTAGAAAGTTTAAATCCTTTTTTATTCTAAGATAAATTTTTAAATCCTTTTTTATTCTAAGATATTTATCTTAGAATAAAAAAGGATTTAAACTTTCTAGAATCAATAGATAGATTGGGAGAGGGAAATTCTACTCTACCTTCAATTTTTATTATTTTTGTTACGATATACTAATAATAAAACTATACATAATATTTTTTTCTCATATCTAATTTTTCATATTACACCGGTCAAGTGCCAAATAAAGTAGTATTTATGTAAAAAATGGTGATAATTCCCACCAAGTCACATGATAACACATGCTTACTCTTTTTTCTTTATTTGGTCATTTTGGTTTTGTACACATTATAGTAATTATGTTACATTCATTAGTAATTCACATCACATTAATAATAATTTTATATTGTGTATCATATCCCAAAATATTCGAAGAACCGTAACTACACAGTACAGTAGATGTCATACCCCCAATTACATTGGAGATTTTTTTTTTTTTCATTTTCTGTTTTTTGTTTGAAAACATTGGAGTTATTGTAGAATAGAGTTTTGTGCACAAAAATTATCTCTATTATTTTTGTGCACGTGGGTTGCTTTTTCTTTATTTGTTGCTTCTTGCTTTCATCTTCTTCCCCGAATCTGAAACATCAATTTTTTTCAAATCTCAATTTTTTTTTTTGCTAAAAAAAAATCTCAATTTTGTTTTTCTTTTTGTATAACTTAGGTATGGGAGTTAATTAGTCCCAACAACGTAAGCAAATTTGTAATTTGAACAGAAATACATTGTTATTCATCACAAGCTTTGTCGTTCAAATATTTTTAACGAAAACATCTGGAATTCAAATTTCTCAACTCCCATTATAACTATCAAATTATAAAATAATTATATATAAAAAAACCATTGTTAATTACAAACTTATGGTTTTTTTTTTTGAGAAACACACACACACATATTGGTGTTGGCGTGTGAATGTATTCGCTTATCTCATTCTCCTTCCCCTATCTTACAAGCTTATGGTTCTCAAAGCATTTATGTTTGTTCTTTGCGTATATAAACGTTCCATGATTGCTATTTTAACTTCATGAATCATGGGTAAACTTAGCTTCTTTAAATATTGAATATAAGCGCAAATATATTCTCAAAATTATATGTAGATTAACGAATGGTCTAGTACAAAGTTTAGCCATTCACAATCTTTTACGCTTATTTGGTGGCCAAAATGGGAATATACTCCTTTCGCTGAAACTTTCCAGTAAAATGTCCACTGTTTGAAACTATTTAGGGATATGCTCCTATTTTAAACTCGATTTAGTGAAAATCGAGCTATAGGCAAACAAACTTTTAAAAAAAAAAATTCTACATGGAACTCGAGTTCCATGTAAAATTTTTCAAGAAACTCTATTTTGGGCTAATCGAATTTTTCATTGAAACTTGATTTTCTAAAAATTGAATTTCAAAATAGGGACATATCCCTAAATAGTTTTAGATAGAAGGGTATTTTGCTAGAAAGTTTTAGCGAAAGGAGTATTTTGCCATTTTGGCCCTTAATTATTTGGCATTTGAATGAAAACTAATACTGTGATTCATATAATATTGTCCATATTTTAAAATTTTAAGCATACTTTCTAGTCCAATATTACCTCGAGCATGATATTAATTTAAATTTGTAGATTTGTAGACTACTGCAATGTCATTTATGAATCCATATTTTTGGTACTAAGTTACTTGCAAGCTTATTGGTAAAGCACATATCTGATGCAAAACTTAAATCAATTAGAGTTTCATTCTGTGTCGGATGGAGCAAGAAAAAAGCAGATTAGATTAGATTAGATTAGAAAACGCAGTGCTTGATGTCTATAAAGCAATTTAGTAGCTGTAATCTAAGCAGTGTGGGACAATGAACGGAAAACTTAGTTCAAGCATGGCTATATGAACACTCTTGGATTCTTCGAATTTGTGTTGCTGTGCTTGAATGGTCAAGATAGAATATGGCACATGAGATTGTTACAGGATTGCTCTAAGTGGTCGAAATTGAGCTACCTTTGCACAGAGGAGTCTACTTCTAAAATTGTGTTCACAGCATATTTACAACAAATCTTAAGTAACAAATTCTTATTGGTTTTAATTTTTAAATCCATTACTAAAATGATTTTCCAACTACAAACAACAAAAAGTGACAATTTACCACCAAAAACATAGCATTTCTCTTTGGGATAATTATGAGAGACATATGGTCTAGCTACTCTACTATGATTGTTAGTGATAGGAATTATCAATAAAAGAGCTTCCTATTTTTAAAGAAGTGATAGGATAAGTTTAGGTACCAAAGTGGTGCATATGAGTAATCGGGACTTCAATGATATAGTTGTTCCGAGTCTTCTGACTTGGTCTTCGACCTTTAACACAGTGACATCCAAGGTCTTAGGAACTAAAATGATGCATATGAATCATGTCTCTCAGTCTCAGATAAACTACTAGGATGACAAATTTAAAAAATAAAAATAAAAAATCAACTACCTGGATAACAAATAATAAAATAAATTAAAAATTATTGTCCTGCCAATTTAAAAATCTATAACGTATTTATCATGAATGCGCATTGAAAGGTTGTAAAGTTCAAGTCATTGTCATAGACTCATAGCAATCAAGTTTTTATTTATTTATTTTTTAAGAAGAAGCTCAAAGCAATCAAGTTCATGTATTAACTTTAGATTAATTTCGGTGCAAATATAATAATAATCAAAGGTGAGATCTAGGAAGCACGGTACGGGTACGACACAATGACACGAGTAATTTTTCAAAAATTATGACATGAAATTGCCAATATGACATTTGTGTGACATAGATATGACACCCTAAATGAAATGTTCATACTTCCTAGATAATAATGGTTATTATAATAAAAAAGAATAACTTCAGATAAAGATGAGAAATTAAATGTGGTTCATAATTTCATATATAGACTAGGACTTGAAGTTGAAGTAGCTTTTATTGGAAGGACAAAGTTTAGTTACGAAATTAGTTGTAGCCTAAGGCTACAACCTTACTTAATAAAATAAATACTACTAAATATTTTAAAAATCTAATCGTTGAATTGCATGTTTTTTACACCTTTAATACACATGTCAAATTTTATGTCAATTGAATATTATTTACTATATATATGATTTATAAGCTTATATTTTATATATAATTTAAACTACAAAAACTTACAATTTAAAGAATTTATTAATGACATAACTATTGATCTTTAATTTTTTAGAAAATTTACAAGCATGGAGGATATAAGAAAAAGATGTAATTTAGTGGTGAATTTGTCAAAATTCACTTCCAATAAAAAGATATTAAGTAAGGTTTGTAGTCTAAGGCTACAATCAATTTTGTAGCTAAACTTAGTCCTTATTGGAAATGACCAATTAAACTTGAAGAAATTGCTTTGCAATAGCAATAATGGCAATTTATAAGTTAATGGAGATTAAGAATGTGTTTGGATTCAAGGCTGCGTTTTGCGTTTTGCGTTTCAAGCTTTTTTTTTTTTTTCCAAGCCGCAGATGTTGACCAGTCTTCCGTGAACAGTGCATCCGTGCACTGTTCACGGACCCACAAATTTCACTTTTCAGCCACTTTTTCATTAAAAATGGGTCCCGCGGTACTATTCACACATTTTAAAATTATTTTGCTACAGTGTTTTCAGTTTTCAGCAATAAGTTCTATCCAAACGGACCCTAAGAGTCCATTTGGGATCCGTTTATCTTGTTGAAACTGAAAACTTTTTGCTGAAAGTATTGTAGATAAATGTAAAAGTTAATTGAAATAGTACAGTGAAATCCATGAATAGTACCAAAAAGTGTAGTAAGACATATAAATAATAGTAAAAATAAACTAAATAGTAAAATAAGTTGACAAAAATTAATGTTGCATTTGGTTCATGCAACTATGAGTTGCCAAAATCCAAATCTATTGTTCTGTTGAAAAGGTAAATTTTTGAAGCAAAAAAAAAAAAAAAAAAAAAAAGAGATGGTTCAAGTGAGCTCAACTCACTAGGCAATTTGGATCTGAAGCACACCAGCTCGTTATCCTTCCACTGTTGAGAGCGGGAGGTATTCGCTGCTCTGTGAAACCAGCCTCACGCTATGCCCTCCACTCTAGAAACCACAAGACCCAGGCCTTCGCCCAAGTCACATGGTCCAGCTCTCAACTTAGAACGGGCGAGCCAGGGTTTTGCACTTGCGAATCCTGCCCAATGAGCCAAATCATTGGCCCATCTCCTTATATACCCTCGCTCGAGTGACAAGCCAGCGCTACCCAGCTCGGTGTTCTAAAAGGCACTTTGACACCTATTATAAAGTTATGTAGTAGATGCAATCTATGTAGTGTGGGACGCTAAACAAAAAAAAATTATTCAAGGGGCACAGCATATGATTGCCTACATGAACACTCATCATCCCTGTGGTAAGATTCACTGGATTCTTGAAATTTTGGTTGTTTGTGACAGTTTTTACTGTGCTTGAATGGAAAAGATACATTATTTCTCATCAGATTTGTTACAGCATTACATTGAGAGTTAAAACCCAAGCTACTTTGAGTAGAGGAGAACATTTGAAGTTGTGATTGTTCAGATAATTTGATAATTATGCGAGATGTGTTATGCTAATGACCCGGATGTTTGAGATGAATTCAGTGTGATGCAGGTGTATGCTCTGCACAAATGGAAGCTTGAAGATTCACATATGGCTTTGAATCCCAAAATCGACTATATAATTGCTGTTTCTAAAGCTGTGGAACAGTGGAAAGTTAAGACATGGTGACTTCAAAGTTTAGGTACCAAAATGTTGTATAAGAGTAATCCAGGCTATCTTACAAAGTAGTACAAACAGCTAGGATAACAAAGAATAGGCTCTTAAAAGATTCATATTTCCTGCCAATTTACAGATTTTAAAACCTACGATATGAATGTGCATTGAACGGTTGTAAAGTTTAAATTTCAAACTCAAATAATATGTATAACAATAATGCAAATAATGCTACCAAGAGCCTAATAGTTCAATTGACATATCTTGATATTTCCAATAGAAATATTTACAATTCAAATCCCCATTTCCCCGACAATTGAATTACAAAGAAAAAAAAGACAATAGCATGAATTAATTGTATAAATTACGACAACTTTATATGAAGTTGAGAAATTTAAAATGGTTCATATATAGAGTAGGCCTAAATTGAAAGCAACTTTTATTGGAATGAACAATTAATTTAAAGAAGTTACTTGAACCAACAAATCCTTGCAATTCAAAAGTTAATAGATATAACAAATTTTCTTTTTAACTCATAAAAATTAAATAATTGGTTTGTGAGATGGGCTTCTATCATCGCACATAGTAGTCATAGCTCGTAGGAGTTGGTTTGAGAGGTTCAAAGGCGGGTCTTTGGGTAATCAATTGGCCATCGTGTATGGTGGTCACAGTTTAGCTTGGGTGGTGTTTCTTCACTTTTGGGTTGTTAGCGACCGTGGTGGAACGGGGTGTTTTCTCTTAATTATGGAAAAAATCAATTTTTTTTTCTCAAAAAAATGTTTTTATTAATTTCTTGGATTTCTTTTTTTTTTAAGTGATTTTGGGCCCCAAACTGCACATCACCGAACAGACACTTATAAGAGGACTTAATTAGAAAACAAATTAAAAATTAAAGGATTGAATTCAACAAATTAAAAGTTAACATAACTTAATTGAATTTTAAGCAAAGTTAATAGGTATAATTTGTAATTTAACCAAAAAAATAATTTGACATGTTTTATATCGTTGAAATGATAGAAATTTAAAAATAACGCAAAGGCCTATAGGCCTTTTATGGTATAAAGTTGGTAGTTTTACTGATCAAAAAGAGAAAGTTGGTAGAAATTTACCAATTTTACCAAATTTCATGGCTGAAACCATAATAGCATTCCCGTTAATGTAGTAGCACCAATTGAACATTTCCCATTCAAATGCAATAAGAAATCTATCTAGTCCAACCAATCCAATAGAACATAATAGATCGTAACATAATTTCTGTCGTTAAAAGGAGAAAGGCCATCCTTGAAGGAAGCCAATGTCACCACCAATTACATGCGCAAAAAATGGACCAAACTAAACAGTAGTGGTTGGAACGAAGAAACCGTATAACGAGTAGTGTCTATTTTCTCCGGAATTTCTCACCTCACATTTGGTAACAGAAGAAACCGTCTATCAAATTATTCGCCTTATATATATCTTGCTCCATTGCCAATTATCTACAATACCAGAGCCCAAGGGGCATAGACAAAAACTGTGTCCAAGAAAGAGAGCCCCAGCAGCTCTGATAGGCAAAAAAATCAAAAAAATCAAAAATCAAAAAACAAAAACAATTCTCAGTTTTGAATTTATCTTTGAATCTTAGTATATACTTGATTGATTTATCAAAATGACTTTTGATGGATACAAGGATTCTTCCAACACTGGACACCAGAAGAAGAAGAAGATTGCTATCATTGGTGTCTCTTCTGTCCTTCTTGTGGCTATGGTGGCTGCTGTAGCTGTTGGTGTTACCCGTAACCATGGCTCATCCAAAACCGATGGCAATGCCAACAGTGGTGGAGAGGTCTCAACTTCAAATAAGGCAATCCAAACCCTTTGCCAGCCCACTGATTACAGAGAAACCTGTGAGAAGACATTGACCTCTGCAGCTGGAAACAGCAGCGACTATAAGGCACTTATCAAGGCGGGTTTCCAGGTCGCGGTTGAGGAACTCAACAAGGCAATAGCAAACTCAACCACATTGAGAGAGCTTGCTAAGGATTCCAGAACCAACCAAGCCCTTGAGAACTGCAAGGAGCTCATGGAATATGCCATAGATGATCTTCAAGAATCTTTCGCAAAGATTGGAGCTTTTGATGTTAGTAAGCTTGATGAGTTCCTTGCAGACCTCAAGGTTTGGCTCAGTGGTGCAATCACTTATGAACAAACTTGCTTGGACGGGTTTGAGAATACAACTGGTGATGCTGGTACAAAAATGAAACAGGTTTTGAAAACAGCACAAGAAATGACTAAGAATGGCCTAGCCATGGTGACTGAAACCACTCAGCTCTTGACCAATTTGAACATAGGAAGCTTGAGCAGGAGGCTTCTTTCTGATGAAGAGCAGCGCAGACTCCAAGAGCCGGCAGACCATTGGGTCTCTGAAGGGCAGCGCAGACTCCTTGCCGCCTCAGTAGATAGCGTCAAGGCTGATGTTGTTGTAGCCAAGGATGGAAGTGGCAAATATAAGACTATAAACGAAGCATTAAAGGACATTCCATTGAAGAGCAACAAGACCTTTGTGGTTCACATCAAGGCTGGTGTCTATGCAGAGCATGTGTTGATTGAGAAGCATATGACCCATGTCACGTTTATTGGCGATGGCCCTACAAAGACCAAGATCACTGGAAGCAAGAACTTTGTTGATGGAACCCCCACATTCAAGACTGCTACAGTTGGTAAGTTTTTTACACTACATTTATATAATCATTTCTATTTAGTATCTATTTTATGGATTGAATTAAAAATTTAAAAGTGTATACAAACTTATTTACCTCACTATTTTTAGTGGTACTAATTAATGCTTAATCACTTTTATTTGGTTGTTGCAGCTGTGGTTGGAAACTACTTCTTAGCCAAGAACATTGGGTTCGAGAACACAGCAGGAGCCGAAAAGCACCAAGCTGTGGCGCTCCGTGTGAGTTCCGACATGTCTGTCTTCTTCAACTGCCGAATGGATGGGTACCAAGACACCCTCTACGCCCATGCCCACCGCCAATTCTACCGTGATTGCACCATAAGCGGCACCATTGACTTCGTCTTTGGCAACTCAGCTACTGTGTTCCAAAACTGCACCATGGTTGTGAGGAAGCCAATGGATAACCAACAATGCATTGTCACAGCACAAGGCAGGACAGATAGGCGTGAGCCCTCAGCACTTATCCTCCAAGGTTGCACCATTGCAGCTGAACCAACTTACTTGGCTGTGAAAGATACCAACAGGGCTTACCTTGGTAGACCGTGGAAGGAATTCTCAAGGACCATCATCATGCAATCAACAATCGGTGCGTTTATTCAGCCTGAAGGGTGGTTGCCATGGATGGGTAGTTTTGGTCTCAACACTTGCTTCTATGCCGAGATTGGTAACAAGGGTCCTGGTGCTGATCAAGCCAAGAGAGTTGCATGGCGTGGTGTTAAGAAGATCACTCTGGACCATGCAGCGAAATTCACACCTGGACAATTCATTGGAGGTGATGCGTGGATTAAGCCCACTGGGGTTCCCTACACTCCTACCTTGCTGTAATTACAAGAGGAATTCATACGCCCAGCTAATGGCCAATCAGTCCTTTATACAAAGGATCCGAAGTGAACCACATCATACTAAATCATTTTTATCTAAGTAATTTTTTTTTCTTTTTTCTTTTTCTTTTTTCAAGTCTTTGATGACTATATACGTAGCATTATACTTTTAAGTAAATCAAACACAAATGAGAGAAATTTGTAACTTTGGAACTCTCAAGTTTGAGATCAAACATAGAAATTTATATACGATTCATGATTAATGAGATATCATTTTTTTTTTTTTAATTTGTTTGTTTATGAATTTTGCAATACTATTCCTCTCACGCAGTACAAAGTTTTTGTTTACTTTGCATGAATGTTGTTTTGTTAAATTGAAATTGGTGTTCTTTACTTAAAAATAAGAGTAAAGAATAACATCAATTCCAATTTAACAGTTTCAAATGTAATTAGTGTTGGCTCAGATTCATCGTAAAAGACTTATGGATCTATGACATAACCTATAAAAAATTATTTTTTTCTTCTCTATTGATCATGGATTAAATTCAATATTTCTATTGTTAAACGAAGAGTGATCACTTATAACAGAATTTGAAATTGATTCTTTTCTCAACTTTTTGGCTAAGCCTAGGATCAATGATTTACTTATATGATCGCTTGAATAAGTATATATGCAAACATAGAATTACTTTCTTTTAATTATTTTTATTTTATTTGTTTGATAGAGTTATTCTATCACTTATTATTATTTTTATTTTTATTATTATATATGCAATCATAGAATCACTTTTTTTTTAATTATTACTTTATTTGTACGATACAATTATCCTATCACTTTTATTATTATTATTATTATTATTATTAAGCAAAGTGCAACGAACTTGAGATTTTGTATGTTCGTATTGTGCTTTTTTTTTCTTTTTCTTTTTTTTACTTTATTCTTTTTGGATAAGATTTTTTTTTTAGAAGAATTGTATAGTGTTTTGATTGGATTGTTGGTGGTGAATACCAAAAGTAAACTCAGCTTGCCTTTTCCCAACTTTAACGGGCTGTCTTTGGGCCGTTTTGCTCCAATACATGAAGAACTCTGAGAGCCCAATACATGAAGAACTCTTGAGAGCCCAATTCTTTCTAATTAACCTTTTTAATACTTCATATTTGATCTGAATTCTAATTTTAAATTAATAAATTTTTTCTTTTAGAAAAATTTAACTTAATTCTTATAAATTTGAAATGTAAAGATTTGGTGATAGACAAAGTAGAGTGATGGACTATTAAATAGAGGGAAAAATATACTTTTCCCTCCTGTATTTAGGGTTGATATAAATTGCAAATTTACCAAAAAAAGAAATAATTAGCAACATTTAACAACATGATTATATTTTCAATGATTTATATAATAACAAAATTTCTCTCCAAACTAGTTTGGAAAGAAACCCTACAAACTTATCATATATCTTTATATTGAGTGTGAATTTTGAAAATCTAACCGTTAGATTGCATGTTCTTATTACATTCTTAATGTTTACAAAATTTCAAGAAGATCAAAGATCAATTGCTATGTCATCAAATAAATGTTATAATTTCAAGTTTTTGTAATTTAAAGTTGTATATAAAAAATAAGTTAATTGATCAAATAGTAAATAATATCCAATTTGAACGAAATTTGATATGTATGATAAGAACATAAGGAATATGAAATTCAACGGTTAGATTCTCAAAATTCACACCCAAAAAAGAAATATATGAGAAATTTGAAGAATTTCTCTCCAAACTAGCTAGTTTGGAGATAAACTTTGTTCTTTATATAATTTAAATTTTTTTTGAACAACATTATAATATTTATGTTACATTGTTCAATACAATTAGATCTTTAAATTCAATAAGTAAAACTTAGATATAATATCTTATGTACAACATTAGGTTCCCGAAAAACAATATGTCCACAACATTTTTACAACAAATTCTAAATAACAGTTTGTTACTGGTTGCTATTATTGGGCAAAAAAGTAATCTTAGTGTTAGGTTCAAATTTGAATCAATAACAACTAACTACCTATGATTTGTTGTGAAAATGTTGTGGACCTAGCACTTCTCTTAGGTTCCCTGATATAGTTAAACACTTGATTGTTTTGACCAATAAAATTTAGTAAATAGTAATATCTTTTTTAAGAAAGAATTAAATTCAAAATAGCTGAGTGTTTGAATTCAATTAAAAAATAAGACCTAAGTTTTACAGGAATTCAATTGGGTAACTTATTATACAAGTGTATTAGAGTAAAGTAAAAACGTTGTCACCATTGTTACCATTTCAAAATACACACGTGTACACGAGATTTGGGAACTCCAAGGCTTTATGCACTCAATTAATAAGTAATAACTCTTATCTTTGTTACAAAAAAACATACACAAATCAAAAAAGTTCACAGTTTCAATCAACTTATTCCTTATTCATTTTGTTTGTGTGCATACTCTACTTAGGGTGAGTTTGGTTGGACTTTTTGAAAAAGTGCATAATGAAAATGTTGAGTTTTGAAAAAGTGCATAATGAAAAAGTGATTTTTCAAAAAGCTGAGTGTTTGGTAAAAGCTGTTAAAAAGTGCTTTTTGAAAAAGCTGTTAAAAAGTGCTTTTTGAAAAAACTGAGTGTTTGGCTAAAGCTGAGTGTTTGACTAAAACTATAAAAGTTGCAGTTTGAGGGATAAATTACCAAAAATGACAATGTATATATAAGGGAGTTTATTTCATACTTAAATCAACTACTTCATATACTTACTAAATAATAATAATAATAATAATAAATTTATATTATTGGTATTATTTTAATAATGTTTGGGCAATTATTCTTTTTTAGTGTCATAATTATTTGTTATTACCATTAATGACTTCTTATTAATATTAATTAAATCTAAATAATTTTCATCATCATGAAGCACAAAATGAAAATGTAAAAAGATGATAAAATATACACCAATAATCCAAGTTTAAATTATGCTATATAAAAATGTAAAAAGATATAAAATACATACCAATAACCCAAATATAAATTGTACTACATGATATTATAAAAAAAAAAATACAATTACTAATTATTACCCCCCCAAATGGAATTTGCAATGGAATCACGAAGAACCACCATCGTAGGATCTGTTAAAGATCTTGAGTTCTGCTCATAGCTGCTACCTGTTTCACTATTACGTTCTCTTCTAAAAATTGAATCTTGATTGGAATTTATGAACTCCCTATCATCCCTATCATTTAGTCTAACAAAATTATGAAGAGCCATAGTAGCAGATACAATAAGTATTTGGATATGGAATGGAAAATATGACATGTTTATAATAATTCTCCATTTATTCTTCCACACACCAAAAGTGCACTCAATCACACATCGAAGAGATGAGTGAGCATGATTAAAATTTTCATGTCTAGTTCTAGGGCTTCCACCTCTCCTTCGAAAGTCCTGAAGATGGTATGATATCCCTTTGTATGGTGCCAAATAGCCTTTCATCATTAGGTATCCAGAATCAACTACATAATATTTCCCTAGACAAAAAAATTCAATTGTATTAACACACACACAATATGTCATTATAATGAACAATTGATTAACCAATTACAAACTTGGTGGTGGGTGCGGAAAGTTGTTACTTTGTTTACGAATAGTATCAAGAAAAATGTGGGTGTCGTGTGCTGCACCTTCCCATCCAGGCAAAACAAATGTGAATAACATATCAAAGTCACATGCAGCCATCACATTTTGAGTTGGATATCCCTTTCTTCCAAAGTATGGAATGGACTTCTCAGTAGGTACAATCGCTATCACAATGTGTGCTATCAATCGCACCAATGCAATTCTAATAAAAATATTAATAGTTTTCAATTCCACATGCATTGTATTATCTTATAGACAATAACACTTATTCAAATATACAATAGTACACATACTTTGAAATGTGGCCAATAAACTGGATGGTCTTGTATTTTGGTTGGAACTTCACTAAAAGTTGGATCCGAAGGCTTTACATATGCAGCTGCAAAGTAAGCACCCAACAGAGTGATCATCTTCTCAAAATGTCTACTTATGGTTTCACCCGAATGCTGAAATAATTCTTGAACCATTCGGTTACATGTTCCATGACCAAGTATCACTAAACACATTGCCACTAACTCTTCTAACCTTATATTCCTTGAATGTTGAAGTCCAAAGTCATGTTGTAAAACTTGACACAAATTATGAAACACCTCCTTTCTCATTCTAAACATATTGTAACACAAATTCTCATTACCTTCCATACAGCGTCTCAGCCAATCCCACCCTGTTTGTTCAGAATCATAACAAAGAGTCTTATTAATGTACTTATTGAAATACGTCACAACTGCTTCACAGGTAACTGTCACAAGTTGGTAAAACTCCTCGTCAGAATCGTCATCACTATCATCATCATCAGAATCACCGTCACTGTCATCATCACTGTCACTACTTTCACCATCATCATCATCATCATCACCATCATCATCATTGTTATCACCATCATTATTATTGTCTGCACCATCATTATTATTGTCAGCATTGTTATAATCACCACCATCATGATCATCACAATAATTTCTGTAATCCCCATCCATTAATAGTTCCATAAAATGGCCACTCTCATGAGTACTATTATAATCATCCATATTGGTTTAAGCTACACAACAAAGTAACAAATACTCAATCAAGACAATTCACAACATACCAAGACAATTCAGAACATCAAGTACATAACACTGTAATGAAAATTTCAAATGTGTTTACATTACACATATATTAGTCCAAAGTTAATACTAAATATCACATAACTTAGTTTAAAGTTAATACAACATAGCAAATACAACATAGTTAATACAACATAGCTAACTTAGTTTAAAGTTAATACAACATAGTTAATACCACATAAGGTTAGTCACTTCTTTTGGTTATAAATCATTGCTTGTAGCCACTCTAGCTGTGACTCTGGGTCCTTGAAAGTTAGGAACATCTCCCTACGTGACTTTTTTAGTAAGATAATGGAAGCTTGAACCACAAACGTACTTTCCACTCTAGGAAGTGCTCTCACAATCGCCATTACATTATCAATTGAACTTGGTGACTCTCGAGAAGTACCTTCAGACCTATTCTGACATACAGTTATTAATTGACTAATACGATTGTCCAACATTGCAGCTCCTCCTATCTTCTTCTTTTTCTTCTGTAATGGTATTGATTCACTAGCTCGCTTTTGTCCTGAACTACGTGATTGACTAGTATGTCCTTGCTGCAAACTATCAATGTCTAAACTCATGTCACATTGGTTATCCTTAAATTCGGAGCTACCATCTGAATCACCAGCACCCTCTTTTGGCATTGTTGGAGGTAATGTACCTGAAGAAGGGGTCCATGCAGCTACCCCGATTCTTTGCAACATCCCTAAACATTATCTCAAGTTGTTCTAGATCCTGTGGACCTTTCTCTCGAAATTTTTTAGCTTTGAGTAATTCCTACAAAATGTAATTGTAATTTCACTCATATAAGAATAATATAAAAAAAAAAAAAAAACTATCTCCAACTAACTACATATTAATAAAATACTCAACTCACCTTCAACTTCAGGTCCCACCAATAATCAGGAGCATCAATCGTTCCCTTCACTGCATCCCAACCTAAACCTGTGTCAAGATTCCTCAATTGTTCCCACACTTTCCAATCACCTTTTAATACATCCCACCTACTTTTTAATTGGTCCTTATCATAGTTTTGACCGGTCTCATCACAAAATTTGGTCACCAAATTGAACCAACCTTTGGTACTAAAGTCAGCACCTTTTGATCTATTCCCGGCTTGAATTTGTTCCACACAAAGGTTACAAAAAGTAGTTGTCCACGTTGGATTTAATATCCCAATCTGCTCTAGCCTTTTTTACCTCGGGGTTGGAAGTGGTCTTTTTACCCATCTATAAAGTTAACCAACCATAAGAAATGCAAAAAATAGAAGATTGCAAAAAATGCAAAAAACGCACAATCAATAACATAAAAAATAAGTTTACACTTAAATGAGTGAAAATAATTAAATATGTGTCAATTTGCTCAAGTAACTAGTTCATATTTTTTATTATGCAGTGCATTCCTAGAGAAGGAGAGTGAATTATCTTCATTTAATCTTCCAATTCATCAAACTTGATTCTTCTCCAAAAAAAAAAAAACAAAAAACAAAAAAAGTCATCAAACTTGATATTTATGTCAATCTATTGACTCATTTTTATGTGTTAATGAGGGAAGTACATTTATGTCCATCTATTTATTACCTATAAGTTGTGCACTAATTATGTATATAAAAGGAATATATATATATATATGCACACACACATATTGTTATAAAATTTATTTATGAAACAATTTATTGGAATGCCCCAGCAACAGCAGCTGCATCAGCTGCTGCTGCTGGGAATGCCCCATGATGCAGCTGCTACTGCTGCTGGGCAGAGGCTGGAACCAAGTCAGCCAAACAACAAATGAGAACAATTTTTGAAATACTCAAGTACTGAAATTTCTTTCTTATATTCTTTTTGAAATATTAGACAAAGGAGGAAAACCATGGACAATTTTTTTCTTATATTCCCTAAATTTCTCACATAATAATTTCAACAAAACTTTCAACTTCAAGTACTGAAAGTTCAGGGTTTTTTTTTTCTATGCAATAGTGAAAACAGAAAGAAACCCAGTGCGTAAAACAATATATAATTCACAGCTTTACAATCAAAAAGCTCCTATATTGCACAAAACCAGAGAATTAAAGAGAAAGCTAGCAACACATAAAACATAAAATTCACAACAAATAACTCAGGATTACACAACAACACACGACGTAACTTCACAATGATAATTCCCCTAAATGCAATACAAACCAACTCAAATATAACAAACTCAAAATAGAGTGACTAACTGTTACCCGAACCCTCTTTTTTCCAGGCTATGAACAAAATATATGACACACTAAGCTAAAGCACAGACACATGCAGAGTTTCATAAACATAAAAAGAAAAAGAAAAAAAGAACATCAATAAATCATAATATGGTTTCATTTTGGCCAAACAAACAAATGGGGCTTTATTTCAAAACCATTTGCAAAAATTTCTAAATCCGAAACAAACAAATTTCAAAACCCAATCAACTAAAGAACCAAATGGGTCATCATTAAATCTCCGAACCCTCAAAAACTCAAAAAGGTACAAATAAAGTTAGATCAAATACACCCTGTTTGTTCAGATCTAAAAAAAAAAAAAATTTCAAATGCGTACTTGGTGGTTTTTGGTACCAGATCAGTCTTGCTTGGTGCTTTTTTGATCAAATGCGTACCTTCAAAAAGACTTTCTCAGATAAAAAAGTCTCATAAATAAATTAAAAAAAAATTATAGATCAGAGAAAACGAAGAAAGCAGAAGAGGAAGAAGAAGAAGAAGTCACGGATGACTTACCACAGAGAGATCGGTAGCAGCACAGAGAGGGCAGAGCAGAGAAGAGATGAGAGGAATGAGGGTCAGGGATTTCAACGAAGCAGAGAGATGAGATGAGAGGGTGATTCGGTAATTTTAGGACTTAGCCCAACGGATAGCTGAAAACGTTGATGGACGTTTTGCTTATGGACCTCCAAACCTCCATAAACGGATTCAGCGTTTTTGCCTTTGCCCAAAACGCAACTTTTACCCAAAAGTTGCGTTTTTTGCTTCACCAAACGCCTAAAGAAACCCAGCTTTATGTAAAAGCTGCGTTTTAGCCCCTAAAAGCCCAACCAAACGGGCACTTAGTGACTAATAGAACATTAAGGTTTAGAACTTTTAAATGTTTGGATTCCTTAAAATTTTGTAAGATTTAATTAGTAAGAATTTTAAAATATACATTGTAATTTGAAATTATAGGGTTTAACTTGAAACTTGAAATTTATAACTTTCTCTTTTTTTATTCTTTTTTTCATAAAAATCACCTTGAAATTAATCTATTAAAAAAACAATACAGCGAGAAATTACACTATATCCCTTTAAACTATGATTCTTTTTACATTTATCCCCTAAACTAAGTTAATGTACATTTTACTCCCTTAAACTATATCCTTTTTACACTTACCTCCTAAATTATGGGAATACACAATTTATCCCTCTAAAGTCTAAACTATGAATTGTTTTACACATCCCCTAAAAAATGAAGATAACTTAGGGGTAAAGTGTGCATCTTAATAATTTACGGAATAAATGTAAAATGAGCATAGTTTAGGGGTTAAAATATAATATTCCCAAAATATAAAATAGGGTCATAGGGATGGGAAGTCAAGACTCAGGAATATTTAGATGCGAGCGGGAAAACGGTCAGCGAAACTTTTTGAATTCCCAATCTGCTCCTCTCTCTCTCTCTCTCTGCATTTTCCAGAACCCTAACTTAGTAAGCACAAGATTGAACACTTCTCTTTTTCAATTCCTCCCATTTTCTCGGGAAACAAACAAAAACCCCTCAACAACCCATTTCCAGAATTTTCTTCTACAACCTGAAACCCTAACCGCCCTTTTCGCTGTGCTAATGAAATTGGAGCAGCACCACCAGGACCACAATCATAAGCATAATGCACAACCCTATACAAGATGATGAGTAACACTCGAGAAGAAGCAAGCGCAAGTGGTTACCACACGGTTCAGCCAGAGCGTGACCTCCAATCCAATTGGGAAGTCGACCTCGCCAAGAAACTCGAAGACTACCTGTTCAAGATTTGCTCCGGCGAAATCCCATACGACGACCAAACCCCTGTCAATTTCGCCGAAGGTTTCTCTCTCTTTCTCTTTTCAATTTACTATAAAAAAAAATGGGTGTATTTTGGTTTTTAGGTTTCTGAATTTGGTGTTTATGTGGGAAATGTAGCTGCTTTGCTGCTTCAGGGTTCGGTTCAGGTGTATAGTCGCAAGGTTGAATACCTTTACTCTTTGGTTTTGCGTGCTTTGGAGTTCCTTTCTCAGAAGAGGTTTGTAAATTTTCAATTTTTAAATTTTTTTTTTTTTTCGTTTTAATAGTTAAAATTGTTATTTGGGTCTTCTAGGTTTTTTGTATGATTATGTTGTGAATTTTTAGCTTTCGGGTAATTATGGTTACGGGTTATAGGTGTAATTGAATAAAGTTTGGTTTTTTATGTTGGATAATGCTGGGGGGCTAACTTCAATTGTTTGATTTTGAACTTTGGCCTAGTGGGTAGTCAAGAAGGGTTAAAGATTATCTTTGAGAGCCGAAATTCTTGGCTTTGCTAACTGCTTAGCCTGTTAGGGGTGAATGCCCTTGGATTGGGTACAACTGATTCTGGTGGGTGGGGTCAATTACATGTAGGTTTTACTAGCTAGAGACAAGTTCAAAGGGTTCTTCTTTAGAAAGGTTCCCTACATTATCAAACCAAAAAAAAAAAATCTTGACTTTGCTAGATTGGAAATATGTTGATTTAGTTGTTGAACTACTTGCTGTAGTTTTATGAAGAGTAATATGTAATTGCAAGTAATCATGCCAAACGAATTGAGATCGACTTCCATTTTGATGGCCAATACTGAATTGAATTTTTTGGCATAAAATGATGAGTTTTCACAACTTGGGGATGTACCTGGCAGATATGTTGGAGATTTATATTAAAAACCTGGCTAATGTATTCAATACTTTTGCATATATCTATAAGACAAAATACTTTTGCATATGATGTTGTTGAATTAAATTTAAATAAATGGCTAGACATTTGAATATTAAAAACCTGGCTAATGTATTCCAAATTTGTGAAATGCATAATTTCAATCATATTATGTTATATATTTTTCTCAAAGGGATGTGGGGAATCAAACTTCGTGAGTAAATTATAAGTCTCTTTGTTTTCTCTTTCTTTCTTTCTTTTAAAGATATATATGAGTGCATGTGTGATTGTTTTGAGCTTGTTTGGAAGGTTGAAAGATACTCATGCATCTGGAAAAGAACAAGTTTTGTTCCTTTCTTGGTAAGGTTAGTTTTAGTCACCCAAGTTTTCCATCTTAACCTTATTAAATATAAGGCTGAAGTTCCACTTGTTGCCTAGAATATAGATCTAACTAATAGCTTGATTAGACTGCTTTGAAACATCACTATCATCAAAGCTGGAAACTTTGGGGTATCAAAAAAATAAATGCTGTAATAAACTTTTGATCTTTGATCTGGTGGATGTTTCTCTTGCTGAATAATTGGTAACATGGATGGTTGAGGAAAAGAAACTTGTACTGAACATCATCCACTCGATATCCTTGGTAGTATGTGATTACAAATGATGTCTTTGGAAGTATGCTCCTCTGTCCAAAATTCAAATGACCACAACTGTTGATTGAATCATGCCAACTGCTGCATATTAGTTTCAGTTTTATGTTTTATTTATAAAGCAGGCAGCAGGATCAGTCAGAGGGCACATCGGTTCAGCCTGAAGAAAGTGGTTCCCATGCAGTTGCCGATGAAGAAAGCGATCTGTTTTGGGGTTCAGATGATATCCCAGGTAGCATGTTACTTTGTTCTATGTCATGGTGAAGTTATATAGCAAGCATCAACTAAAAATTCTTCCATTTGCAGTGGAAGCAAAGACTTGCTTAGATAGTCCAACAGGCAAAGATGCTCATTTGAATCACTTTGTGAAGCCCCCTGCAAATCTAGTTGTTCTTGAAGGTGATTGCCTAGATACTACTGCTGATGGCGGCGAATTAGAGTCATATCTGGTACCATAGTTGCTTCATTTGTTAATAGATTGAGGAGTAATCAATATATGTATTCCAACTTGTTAATCATATCATTTATTGTTGCAGTTGGCCACGAACGATCTTTACCAGGATTTTATTCTATTAGATCCATGCGATGCTGCAGCAGTTGATGAATTTTTCAAGGGGGATAAAGCTGGTAAAGGCCAAAAGAGTGCTTACAGAGGCAGCTCAGCTCGCAAGAGCTTTCTATCTCCCACGAGACGTTCTGGGGGAACTGCACGTAAGTCATCTATTAGAAAGAGCCAGGATCCTAACCTCATCCAATCTCCTCGGCTTGGTTGCAGCTTTGATAATAATCGAAATGTTGAGCCAGACCCCCCTTCCTGTGATAATTTTGATGACAACAATTGTGGATTTGATATGGGCAATAGATATTCAGAACCTAGGGATTTGGATGATTCAGATGATGACAATGATGATCCATGGAAGCCTTTGAATCCCCATGAACCTGGAAACTTGAGAGTGAAGCCTTTTAAAAAAGGTTGCTGAAACATTTCTTTCTTTAGCTTACTTTGTTCTCAATTTCATATGCATGTAACACTTTTCTTTTCTATTTTTGTTTAATACCTAGCAGTGAAAGCTTTCAGAAGGAATAAGGTTAATTCTACAAAGGGAGTTTCCATATCTACTCTTTTTCCAATTGCTAGATTGCATGGTACTATCAGTCCGGAGCTCACTGAAATCTGGGAGACACGATCTCAAGCTTTTGAAAGACAAAGGGAGTTCCACTCTCCTCCATTATATGAAAAGGTACTTTTTCTTTCATAGGTCGTGTTCATTTAGATTGGTAGTTATGATTTATAGTTTCTGTTGTTCTTCCTGCAGTTACGGCAATCGCTTACTAATGGAGGACATGAAACATTCAATGCCTTTAATAATCCTGAGGATGACACTGAGGACTGTGCATATGATAGCGAGAATCCTCATTTTGGGGAACCTGATTCTGACTTTCCGGAGAATATATATATGGATGAAGATGTACCTCTTCACGATGTAAAGGTTAGGAGAGATCAGCAACATGATTATGTTATTAATCATTACATCCACAACAAAATAGAAGAATTTTGTTAGATTTTTTATTCATTGATCTTTACACAGCATGATGATGGCGCTGCTCACTTTGGTACCAATGAAGACTTCGGACATGAAGATCCCAATTCTCATGCAAGCCTGGAAGACCTTTGTCGCTCTCACCTAGTAAGCACAGAGTTTGTTGACTTTGCACCTGAGACACTGTAGATTGTTTATACCATTATATTTGTAGGAGCTAATTTGATATCTTTCAGGATTCAATCTCTGTGTCTCAAGAATTTTAAAGCACGTGGTTGTATGTCAATACTCATGTTTGAGAAAACAAGGATTTGGTTGAGTCTGGCTCTAATTTTTAATGGAAAACATTAAACTAAAAAGCCGCTTCTTGTTAAAAAGTTTACCTTGCAGCAACTATTAAAACCAGTTATACTATTCACAGCACGGGGAGTGCAAAATACCACTATAAGATAAATTCTGGTAGTTGGAATGTTTGATGTAAAAGTGTCTCATTTGCATATTTGCATCCATAATTAATTTAGATACAGTTAAAACACCAATAATCTTAAGTAATGAACTTGCTTCAAATGCAGCTTTTTTCGTTCCCTATTTACAGCTCTATAAGATTTATATTTATATCTATATGCACCAATTCCTTTCTCATCTAATGTCTCAGTACTTTTGTTAACATTTCAGAGATTGCTGTGAGTTTGATTATGGGAGTATGGTATCTTTAATTTTGCAATCACATTTTCATCATTTATTTTTTGCTTTGTTGGTTAACTATGTTTTCTCATGTAGGATGCTCTCCTTGCTAGCATAGCTGAAAATGAGAAGCAGACTGAATTGGCTGCTCGGGTTTCAACATGGAAACAGAAGATTGAGCACAACTTGGAGGAGCAAGTGAATACTAACACTTTTGCTTTCTTTTTGTCTCAACTACCACAAAGTTTTTTAATTGATTGCAGCCAATTGTCATATTACATTATTCTTGCTCATTTAAATTTGTTTCTAGTCATTTGAAGTAAAACAACCCATGTCTTATAGGAATCATGCCCTCCATTTGATATTCAAGACTACGGCGATAGGATTCTAGACAAACTATCCCTTGAAGCGCACAATGGAAATGTCATGTCTTTTGCTGATGTGGTAAAGGGACAAGAGAAGTACAATGTGGCTCGAAGCTTTTCTGCACTTCTTCAATTGGTAGTTCCACATCTAACAAAATTTTATAATTTGCCTTTTTTATTTCAAGGAACTGCTTCTAGATAAAATGTCAATTATATTCTAGTATGAAACTTTGAAAAGATGCTTTAATATTTCTGCTATAATCTCTAATGGTGGTGAAATGATCCCCAAGGAATCAGATACTGCTTGGCCTCTAGATTATAAGGAATTGTGATTCATTTTCTTTTCAGGTGAACAATGGAGATGTTGATTTAGATAAGAGTGGAGTTGATGGCAAGTCCATCTGTTACACTGCTGTGAATCCTTTCCACGTTCGTCTCCTCAGCCATGACAAGAAACAGGAGGAAAAACAATTTCGATTTTCAAAAAAGAGAGCTAAATCTCCTACAGGAAAAGAACGTGCTATCCTCAGCCATGACAAGAAACAGGAGGACAAACAATTTCGATTTTCAAAAAAGAGAGCTAAATCTCCAACAGGAAAAGAACGTGCTAAAATCAATAGGAACAAGCCTGGGAAAGAGAAATCACCCACCAATGATTCGTCTTCTAAGGAATATAGATCAACAGAGGGGTCATCACAGCCAAATTGCAAATTTTCTGTGAAGCTAGGAAAGATCAGTGGTGTGCGTTGCACTCCTGAAGGCAAGAGGAGACGAAGGTCAAGATTAATTGAACCAGTTGACCTACATTCTGCAGGATGAAATAGACATCAGTAACAAGTAGCCACTTTTTCTTGTCAGATGACAATTCAATACCTTTTGTTGAATCACTCAGGTCCATTAAAGTGACCTTGTAATTGCAGTTCTAGATTGCTAACAATTCTTAGGTGTTACTTGTATTGTTTTCCATTTAACCTTATTACCTGGATGTACTATATAGATCCTGTAACACCATGTATTTTATCAATGCAGAATGATCTATTTGTAATATATACAAAGACCAATTTTCCTTCAGTATTGAATTTGTCAAAAAATAAAATTCCAACTCTACTGCCCTCGCTGTGTTTTATTCACTCCTCTCTTTCTTTTATTTAATTACTTAAAAAGAAAAAGAAAAATAAAGACTGGGTTTATTTCCCATAACAGCCAGTTCAATTTATACCTAATCTTGTTTCTGATTAGCTGTTATGGGATTCTGAAAACAGCCCCAACACATGTACAAGCTTTGTTCTTGAAGCAGCATGTGAATACGTGCGTGCAAGTGTTCTCTACATGTGTTGTCATGTATATAAAACTAAAATTGTGCCAAACATAGTTTACAATGATATCAATCTACCATGATGAAGCAAAGTTAACTTTGTCGTGCAATGCAACCAATTGGTGTTTCCTTAAGTTTTTAATGTGGAGTTGGTTGGCTCTTACTCTGGATTGGCCAATCATCCTTAGTAGAAGTCAATGATTTAGTATACCAAGTGGGAGTGGTTGTTCATTCTACTCTGAGATTGTTAAAAAGTTGGTGGCAAAAGTGGTTGTTAATGCTGCCTTGAAGATGTTAAAAGTTGAGGATATGATTGTGTTCGGTATTGAGGTACCTACCTTTGATATTATGGGGTTGTAATAATGGAGGTAGAAAGACACTGCTATATTGCTATTACCTAGTTTTTGTAAAATAATTTCCTTCAACTGCGATTGTGCTGGAGTAGATATCTAAATCATTATAATCTTAAAGAATATTGTTGGAGAGTAATGCCCTATACTATATGTTCCTTCTTTCTTTCTTTTTCTCTCCTTTTATGTTTGTACAAATGCTTGCGAGCCTTTTATTAATTCACATCACTACTACCTTGGATACCTTTTATTTGTGAAAGTATAGAAGATTTCAAAAATTGAATAACCTCTGGGTAAAAAAGATCATCTAGAATGATGTGATTAGTAATTATAGATTTTTTTACTACATTTATCTAATTTTAACCATTCATTTATTATTATAAAATTATTACTAAATAAGGTAATATACATATCTTAAATTAACGATTAAGATTAAATAAGTATCTTCACTATAAGAAAGAAAAAAAAAAGTTTGGTTAACAGGTATCTTTAAGGCATTTGTTAAGAGGCCAATTTAAGAAAGTTTTGATATAATTTTTATTTGAAATACAAAAAATTATTAAAAAAATTTAATTTTTTTTATAGGAATTCTTTTTTCTTTTCTCATAAAAAGTTTCAATAAATATTTCTTAAACTAATGCTTTTAAGACATTCGTTAATTTTTTCCAAAAAAAAAAAATGTGTGTTGCATCTATTACGAAATCTTGAACCAAGTAATTTCTTCTAATTTAGATTTGTGTATGCATTTATTAAGGTAGTATGCTACTGAATGATTTAAAGATTGATATAACAAGTCGGTTGTATACTTCATATGTTGTTTAAATGACATTGACAATAACTCCTCTCATATAATACGCAAGGTTTTGGATTCATTAAATGTAAATATGTATTTTATCAATAAAAAGATAATCCTCTTTAAATGTAATAAATGTGAGTGTTTTTTTTTTCCAGCTTTAAAGTAATCCAATACACAATATAAGTGATATTATAGGTGAAATCGTTAGTGCACTTGATATAATATACATTTCGCTCGTATAAAGATGGATTCTGTTAGATTTTACACATATATATTATTCATGTAAGAGAGAAGTGTAATATACTAGTGAAAATTTTATGTTTATGACGTGATGTTCATGACAAGAAATGATATAGAAATAGTTATTTTACTTTCCAAAATGCATTCACATTTGCACACGGTATCTACAACATAACTTAAGAGACGTTGGAAACAAATTTTCTTGATTTTAAGTAAGAATAGAGGTGGGCAAAGGCAAACTCATGTCAATGTCGTAATGAAGATGATAGAAAAGTCCCAAACTTAATCAAATCAAACCTTAAGATGACAAATGAAGGAAATTACTATAAAGTCTTGCAAAGTAATGTGGTATCAACTTTCAACAGCCTACGCGGATTACATTGGCCCACTTCAATAATTTTTTCTTAGCTTTGGCTATTTTTCTCTATTATTGAATCTAAAACTGTGAAGCCCACACTACTCATCGTATCTGAACCGTTAAATTGGAGTCGGTGGTCTCCTTGCCGACGTGTTACACACACATCATGGTCACTAAAGTCAAAACTCCGAACTTTTAGTTTGACTTACTCCACTCCTTTGTTTACGTAGCTGCGCCACCAAAGAATATACGAAGGAACTTTACTTAGGCAACGACTACAAAGAGTGAGGCTTATATGAGTGTATTCCCACCAAACTTGCTATGAGCTCCTCTTTTGTTGGGAGTTTTAGGTAGGATTGTAACGAACTTAAGACAAACCCAGTCGAGCATTAAAAGTACAAATTTTACAATTTTGTTCGTTTAATTTTATTTTGAACACAGGTCGAACTCGAATTCATTATATTTAAGTTTGGTTCATTTTCTTGTCGAGTAAGTTTGAACTTATTCACAAGTTACTTGAATAGTTTACTCTTTTTATATAGTAAAACCATAACTAAAATTTCATTTCCCTTCACAAATTAAACCTATGAATTTTATTATGAATGAACTATTTATATTATCAATAAAATATAAATATACACCATTGATATTATATGAACCTAGTTATGAATTTATACAATACATTCTCTCAAGTCTATATAAAAACATTTTTAGACAAAATATACATATAAAATATAATATTATATGTAATTAACTAAAGCAAACATGTTCACAAGCTTGTTCACAAACACATTATTATATTTGAATTTTAAACTTGACTTGTTTAATAGTCGAGCTTAAATTTGTACTTGAGTTTAGCTTGTTTATTAAATAAATGAACACGAATAAACTTTTTCTTAAGTTGAGCTTGAGCTATTTATAAATAATTTGGTTCACATACAAGGATGGACCCACAAGGGGGGCCAAGGGGGCCCGTGCCCACCTGGCCCAAAAAAAAAAAGGAAAAAAAAAATTTGGGCCCCCCGGTCCAAAGAAATTTTTTTTTGATGATTATATATATTTTTATTTCTAGACTTATGTCTCACTCTTCCAAAAACTTAAACTACCCCCTCCCTTTAATTAGCATAGCCTAACTAGCAACTACCTAACTAAAAAACTTAACAAAATTTTTTTTTTAAAATAAAAAATAAAAAACTCAGTCAACCTAGTATTAGAGTGCTAGCATTAGGTGTTCTAAATGGTAAATATTTAATAACTAGAACACTAAATACCAAAAACACTATGCTATATTAAAATAGCAAAAGTAAGTTTTGGTTTGTGAAAATAAATTTTTTTTTTTTTTGGTAACAGTTGATGCTCTTAAGAAACAATATTATTTTGTATATTATTTTGTCTTTGTTGATAAATTATTACATCTTAATGTATTAAGAAACAATGATTTTGTAAATTGATCTTGATTGATAGTTTGTTAGCACTACATGAATACCTATTTAAAATTTTTTTTCTTCTTATACTTCAACTCCCTAGCTTGAAATACTAGGTCTGCCCTTGTTTACTTACAACCCTAGTATTGAGTACGAAAAGGCATGCACATGTTAGAATTTTTAAAACTACAAAGTATTATAAATTGACATTAAAATGGATGTGATTTGAGCAATAGGATAATTAATGAATAAATTTTGCAATAACATTTCAGTCTTCTGTTTAAAAGTTAGACAGATAAATTTATAATATTTATGTAGTAAATTTTTTTATAAGTGACTCCTAAGATGATCACATAGAATTCCATCGTCAAACGCGATTAATATTACTATTATTTAAGAAAATTAGTCAAACAAGAGTAATATACTTCTGGCGAAAATATTGTACATAGATGATAAAGATAAATAATTTTTTCCCCTGATAAGTACGCAAGTATTTTCATCCATATTGAAAAATACAAAAAACTTTCTAACATAGTACAAATATGCTGGCAATAAAACAAAAACGTCACAAAACTACAAAGAATCCTATGGTGGATCGAATTCTTAAATTTTTTTGCTTGTGGCAAGCTGAGGATCAGTAGTCATATTCATATGTTGTGATTAGGGATATTATATCATCTAGCATGTAAAATATTTTCTTTTGTTGTTTCGAGAAACAAATAAACAAAGAAGAGAGAAGATAAGTTCCTAACACAAAAACACATCAGGAGATTTGCAACACAACAGACAATACAAGAGAGAGGAGATAATGTTCTACATAAAAATAAAAATAAAAATAAAAATAAAAATAAAAATCTACTCTGACTTGCAAGATCAATCAAGAGAAAAATAAGCTACTAAATATCAAGTAGATAAAATATTGGAGAAAATGACTTGAATGTGACCTTTCCAATAAGTAAAAATTCAGAAGAGGACAAATGAGATTTAGAGTTAGATGGTCAATAAGCTCAACTCGAATGCGACTTTTTCTATTGGTAAGAACAAATTGAAGAATTGAAAGATAATATAATGGATATTTATAATGTACTAGATAAAATCTTGAATATGTGACCGAGTCTTACAAAAACAAAAGTTCAAAAGACATAACAAATTTGCCGTGTGGAGAACAAAATTTGGCGTGCCGTTGGGTTTTGGAAGTTTTAATATTTGACGGAGTCTATTAAGTTTGGGTGGGTTTATCCTATGCTCAATATCACATGAGCTCAATAAGAGTTACCCAATTAAATCCTCACTCCAATGACCTTTCCTCACCGTCAAACCAATCAAATCTTCAAATGTTGAAATCAATGGTTTTTTTTTTTTAATAAATTCAAGAGCTAACCATTATCCTTACAATATTTGTTAATGAATAATTTTAAGAAAGTTTTGAAACTATTTCAAGTGAAATATTTGTTAATGAATAATTTGCAGAAAGTTTTGAAACTATTTCAAGTGAAATATAAAAAACTGTTATTAAAATCAGTTTTTTTTTTTTTTTTTCTATAAAAATATTTTAAAAATATTTCTTAAACTAATGTCCTTAAAGTATCTGTCAATTTTTTCTTAATTCAAAAACAATGTTCACAAAGTGACTAAATCTAGAAGTTGCTAAGAACATGGCTTTTATTACAATTTTTTTTTTCTTTTTTACACTTATCTTACATGGCAGACTATGATTAATTGCATGTCATTTTTACATGAATCCGCTATTTTTCTCTACTACTCATAGTTTACCAAGTTTTATGTCAAAAATATGAGTAATGGTCTATTTAGATTGAAGTGAAAGAAAGGAGAATAGAGTAAATTTAACAAAAAATTAGAATATTTTTAGTTAACTTTACTCTACTTCCTTCTACTATCACTTCTTCCACTCTCAATTCAAACGGGCTCTAAATTAAGGACCAAAAGTGATTATTTCCGTAATTCGCCACATAGCAAGTCATGAGCAGTAAAAATGTAGACCCATATGAATTTTTCATTTTATTTTTACTATTTATACTTTATCATGTGACGAGTTATAACAAAAATTGTACTACAAAATATGATAGTGAAAAAATACCGAGTACATAATATGGGTCCACGAAGTAAATTGTGGCAATAATCGTGCAATACATTGTGCTAGTTTCGCAAAAGCATACGGTGGTTACAGATTGTTTTCCAAGTTGCTCAATTGGCTATAATTCTTTGCATCTTTACGTAACGTCAGTGATAGATAGATGAGCTAAGTGAGGGTGACGCAGGAGTTGCTCAATTATGAAATTACCAAACTACCCTGATGGCAATTATTGTGGCATGTACGAGTAAAAACGAAAAAACGTGTGTACTGTGTACTAGGTAAAAAAATAAAAAAAAAACATATCAGAGAGGCCCACCATTAGCAGGGTGAAATTTTGTCTTGCTAGAATTATTATATGTTTCCTACAGGACCACTGAACTGAAACATAGTAAAAATAATTTTTGATTGCAGATTCAAAAAAACAAAAAAACAAAAACAAAATTGACAGCAGATCATTTGTCTTTTTTAAAAAATAAAAAATATTTTCTGTTAATTTTGTAACTTTTTAAAAAAAAATTTAAAAATTTTTTAAAGTAAAAGAGTAAATTCAAACTATTATTGCACAATAGCGAACTTGTTAACTCAACAATTATAATATATACTTTTTATCATTTGATATATTAGTCTATAACTTATTCTATTTTGTATATATTTCCTTTTAACGAGTGACTTGTGTAACTTGTGTTAGTAGCGAGGAAGAAAGATTTGAAACAATCATTTTCCTATATTAGATATTATTGTGATTTGTGTTTGGTATGGTCAAACTTAATCAGCTTATATAATGCAACCAACCAACAATAATGTAGCAAGCTAACTTGCTTCATACTTTCGTTCACGTGTAGTAATGAGGGTTAGTTGAAAAATAAGGATTGCAAATACCATGTCTAGACTAATAGACTATTGAAAATAACTTACAAACATAGCTGGCGTCTGAAATTTAAACAGGTTGGCAAGTTTGGAAATGAAATGATTGGTTTAAAATATATTTGAGAAAATCGTCTAAGTTATCCGCTAAAATTCAAGTAGGGAAACGTATTAAGCTTCAAGTTATATATGACTGCCAATCAATTCCTTATACTATTGGATGAAAACTTTGGCATGCAGCTAATGTTCGACACGACTCAAAGAATTTTTTTTTTCTTTTTAAACATTTATAATTAGAGACTAACAAGATTAATTTCTATAGTAACACAGTAACACTTATTTTATAAAGTCTTGGTCTTTCATACGACTTAAAAGAAAGTAGTGCTGTAGCAACGTATTAAAAAAACAAAAAAACAAAAACAAACAAACAAACATTAACTTGCATCTTCTGCTACTCAACGAAGCATAAAATATAACGTAATGTGATATAATTATTTGCAACTTGGACAGTTTTTCTCCAAACTAGTTTGAAGAGAAACCCTACAAACTTATTATATATTTTTATATTGAGTGTGAATTTTGAAAATCTAACTATTAGATTGCATGTTCTTATTACATTCTTAAGGCTTACAAAATTTTAAGAAGATCAAAAATTAATTGCTACGTTATCAAATAAATGTTATATTTTCAAGTTTTTGTGATTTAAAGTTGTATATAAAAAATAAGTTAATTGATCAAATAGTAAATAATATCCAATTTGAATGAAATTTGATACGTATGTTAAGAATATAAGGAACATGAAATTCAACGGTTAGATTCTCAAAATTTCCACTCAAAAAAGAAATAAATGAGAAATTTGAAAAGTTTCTCTCCAAACTAGTTTGGAGAGAAACTTTGTTCTTGTAACTTCTACCAAGGTTTAAGTTGAACTTCACATACATATACACTTATTATATTAAACTAAAATATAATTTTAGTTCAAATTGGTAGTTTACTAATTAGGTTTTTAGTTTAATGACATCCTGCGTGTTAGCAAAGAAAAAAAACTTCAATGTTATTTTTATTTTGTTTTTCTTTTATTTTCTTTTGGTTCATCGTTGGTTTACTAAACCTTAAAATTTTATTACTGTGAATTAAATTGTATTTTTTTTTTAATGTAGGAGAGAATTGATACCAATTTTTTGATAAGAAGTTTTGCCAACCGAACTAACTATGGACACCAAACACATCACAATCATATTGAAAGTTTCTATTAAACACAATAAAATAACATAAAAAGTCTATTACACGAAAGCTTGTAATAGTATAGACCAGTAGTTGTACATTATGTGATTTTGGTCTCAATGGCTACTATTAGTTTGGAGTGACCAAATAAAATACAATTGACAGTAGCCAAATTTTTTTTAAATGAAAGGAAGTAGCTGTTGGAAATCAAGGAAACAGCAGTTGAAATTTCAAACCCCCAATTAAATAAATATTTATGAATGCTGCATTTTGCACAAGCATATATCCAATCTTATGCCAAAAAAGAAAATATTTCCATTACTGAAATTTTAGATTATGTCAACTATAGAAAAAGATTCAATTCGGCTTCCTCATAAAATATAATATAATCCAATAGTGCCCGCGTGCACCACATGAATGAGACACTCATTGTCATTGAGCCCTGCATTTTGGTCTGACCACCATGCTCTCTCTTTATTAGCTTTCACAGATTAAAAAACTCCTTATCAAAAAAAAAAAAAATTGTTATAAAAAAAAAAAAAAAACTAAACTCCTAGTATTTTGTACCTTTTGAAGATATTAGCCGTGTTTTTTTTTTTTTTTATAAGAAATGTGTACGTAAGACAACAATAATTATCTTATACATTTAATATATGTATCATTCTACTCATAATATATGAGTTCACATGTTATGAGAAAGAAAATATGTATATTAAATACATGAGACATGCTATTATCAAGTATATATATATATTAACGAAATAATAAATATTTAATTACTATAAGTTTACGACATTTTTTTTTAAATGAACTTACTAATAATTTATTTTATTATTTTGCACGACAAACTTGTTATGATTTGTATATGCTTTTCTTCAAGTGTTTATAGATGGCTACCCAAACCCAAGGGCAAGAGGCATGCTTCTAGGATAATAAATATTTAATTATAAGTTATACAACATTTTCTTTAAAATGCACTCGCTAATAATTTACATTATTATTTCCCATAAAAAAAAAATTACATTATTATTGTACAACCAAATCGTTATGGTTTGTATACGCTTTTCTTTTAGTGTTTATAGATGGCTACCTGAACCCAATGGCAAGGGGAAAGCTTCTCTCTCTCTCTCTCTCTCTCTCTCTCTCTCTCTCACACACACATATATAATTTGACTTTATATGTATGTAATATTTAATTTCTTATTAAATGCACCAGAATTTATAACAGTTTAGGAACTTATTAACAAATTTTTATAACGAATTTTTTTATACGAGATAAAATTTTCATTCTAACCTACTCTAAGTGTATATGTATGTGAATCTCCCTCCTATAAATTTGAACCCCAGCCTTTACTCTCCACACCCTACAAGCATTTATACTTGTGGAGTGACCATCGCACACTTCAGCCCTTACCCTCCACAAGTTTTTTTAAAATTAATTTTTTATAAGCAATATTTAATATATATAAATTTAAAATATATATAAGTTTGTTTTTTAGGATAAAGTTTAACTACAAAACTAGTTAATTGGACATCTTCTGTTGTTTTAAATATACAATGATAAGTAATAGTGAGTTTTAATCTTCACAATTTATTTATTTAGTGAGTGATGTGACAATTTCTCATTAAAAAAAAAAGAAAATTATAATTAAAAAATTATTAGAATTAAGCTAAACCTACCATTTTTATAACGAAGTTTAGGGTTCATAAGTCAAGGAGAATTTAATATTTCATTAAATGATAATTTTATTAAATTTTCAAAATAACTTTGCTAACAACTTCTTACACCTTTTGAAAATGACTTTTTTTTGGTTGGGGTATGCAACTGCACTTGAAATGACTGATATTATCTTCTAAAAAAAAATGACAAATATTACTAGCAAATAATCATTTTTACATGAAACCAACTATATGACATTACTTTTATATATATATATATATATATATATATATATATATATATATATATATATATATATCCATAACCACTTTTACATGAATCAACTATATAACATTACTTTATTTTTATGTTTACCATTTCATAACGTAACACTAGCAAATTATGAAAAAAAAAAATTGCATGTATAAATTTGTTTATTTTAAAATAAAAAATCAAATTATGCACAAATATTAAGAAAATCAAATTAAAGCAATAGCATGCAAATCAATTTAAGGATTTTTTTACTTTATTTATAAATTGATTTTTTTTCCCCAAATCAAACTCATAATATTAAAGCCCGGAGCATGAAACAGCTAGGAGAAAATTAATTAAACTCTTAAGAGTGTTTTAGTTCGAAACATTGAGGCAGTATGAAACAATTTTAACCAAAGGCAAAACAATGAACTAACTGGCAGTAAATAATTTAGAACAACAAGGTCCAAAAATTTATATAAATATAAAATAAAAAAACTCATACTCTATTTCCAAAAGAGAGAAGAGAGAAAAAAAAAAATCAATCAAACATGAAAATTATATACACGGGTCAAACATTCTCACTGAACCCAAGGCTGCGCCAATTTTAGTGCAAACCGAAATTTGCCACGTATTCACTATTCAATCCGATTTATCGTACCAATGTCCTAGAGACCACCATCGACTCACACAGTCCTCCATTGTCGTTTTTCTCAAACCTCGATTAAATAACACCGCCCGCGTCACTTTCTTTAAACTATATAACTCACCGAGTCATCTCCGAGTTCTCCCTCTGAGTTTGCCGAGTCTCTCGCTCAACGTCCGACTCGTTCACTGACCCAGTAGTAGTAGTAGTAGTAGTAGTACCGCCGCCACAACTCACTTCCACGCTTCCCACTGTCGGAGACGACATGTTTGACCTCCTGTCTCTGCTTAAAATCCTCGTAAACGACAACATGCGACTCATCGGCGATCTGAACCCGCCTTGACTAGTCGGCGAGTCAGAGAACTCGTCCCTGAAGTTCTCGTTCCTCCTCGGGATTTCAATACTCACACCCGCGAAATCTTTAAGTCTCGACCCACCTGAAGACGATGTCTGACCCGGACCCGAACCCGTAAGTCCATCCTCGTGTTGACAATCGGAGCACAACTCCGAACTCGAACCCGAACCCGATTCGTTAACCGAAATAACGACCTCGTCTCCATTCTCCTGACCCGGTTCAACCGGTGACCGACAAAGCGGACAGGTGGAGTGAGAGTGAAACCACATGTCAATACACCCAATGTGGAAACTGTGTTTACACTTGGGCAAAGTCCGACCCGTTTCGTTCTCTTCGAATTCGGACAAACAAACCGCACACTCGGGCAATTCCGGGTGGGTCTTCTCGGAGTAAACAAAAACAGGCAGCGACGCGAGAACAAACGGGTCGAGCCCACGCGTGCCGCCGGCGGAGACGGTCACGGCGTTGGTGCTGTTTGGATTAGAAGGGTCCACGTAGAACACAATCCGTGTCCTGCGGCGTGTGCGACGGGAGTGGCGCCGACGCGCCCGGATTAAGTACCAGCGCGCGTAGAGGTGGAGGCATACCATAAGAACCACCACGAATAACAGTATCACTATCGCACTTAGCATTATTTTCCCACTCAACTCGTAGCCACTCCCACTGCTGTAGCTTGGATAATGGGAATTTGGTGTATCTTGGTCAGCTTCACCCATTGTTGTGTAAGAGACACTGAGTCTGAGAGAGAGAGAGAGAAAGAGAGAGAGAGAGAGAGAGAGAGAGAGAAAGATGGAGAGAAGGATTTTAGGTTTATGAGAATTTAGAAATGAAAAGAGAGCGAGATATAGGGACGTTTATATATTGGTAAGGAGAAGGAAAGTTCTTGAGGGTTTCGGGGTTAGTTTCAAAATGGGAAATGTTTGCTATAAGGTCTCTCTAAAAGGTTCGCAAATCTTGACTGCTCAGCTATTTGCAGTCCTAAAGTCTCATGTAGACGCCACGCTTGACGCGGTTTCCTTTGAATTTACTAAAATGTCCTCCTCTTTTTGTTTTTGTTTTTTTGTTTTTTTTTTTCTAAAAAAGAAAAATTTTTCAAAAATTGATATTAATTAATTGTATATTAGTTTTGGTTTCTAATTAAATTGTTGCTATTGTGTAAAAATTTACAAAATCCAGGTAGGTTTTGGAGCAATAATTATACGTCCATTCTAATATAACTCTAGAAGATCTTAATCTTTTTTTTTTTTTTTAGAGAAAGTTTTATGATGTCTGCTCTTGATAATAGATCTTTATCATCAGAGCGAGACATTAATAATTTTTTTGATATAGTAGAGATTGATCCACATCTCTTATACAACCATCAAAGACTTTACCAGTTGAGCTAACTAGAATCCACTAAAAGATCATAATCTAATAATACATCATCTATATCAATATATAGGTTTTACTGTTGTGGAGGCCACGCAATGAGATGTAAATGTATATCTTCAATATATAAGATATTTTCTTGTTTTAGAGATCTTAGGACTTTGTTATGTTTGCCACAAAATTATGATTTTTTTTATAAGTATATTGAATTTTTGATATGTCATTATTTGTATATATAATAGAATTTTAATTTATGATTTATGATTTTTTTATGATTTATGGTCCATGATAATCGGTTTTTATCATCAAGTTAAAAAATATTAAATGGTTTTTGGAATTATTCGACATGACGACAGTAAATTTTAAATACATAAATGATGTGACGAAAGCTAATTCACTTATTAGAAAATGGAAAGATTAAGAAAGAATTTTGCAATAGAGTTACCCTTATATGTTGTGATATGATAAGAAATAAAGTGAGAAAGGGGTTGGATTCAGAATTTTCTTCATGAGGAAGTAGAAAATAGGGTGCATTATTACATATTGACAACGAATTATATCAATTGGCGAACTGAAATAAGTACTATATAGATGGACTTTCGTATTACAGGAAATGACTGCATTTCTATTGACTAAGACTGGTGATGGAGATTATGTCTTCCAATTCCTCTATAATATAATCCTTTGAAGGTTTAACCAAAAAAGAAAAAAGACCTATGTTTTTTTCTTTTTTTGTTTTTGTTCTTTTGAAATGTATTTTTAGCTCAAGGTTGGTTGGGTCATACTCATAGACCCATAGTTGAATCTTTTACATATTTTCCCACAAAACGACCGAATTTGGTTTACAAAGTATTGCTAAGGCGACCTCTGCAGTATAGTGTTGGTCTACGTTAG
The DNA here is from genome assembly GCF_040712315.1 of Castanea sativa. Taxonomy (NCBI): domain Eukaryota; kingdom Viridiplantae; phylum Streptophyta; class Magnoliopsida; order Fagales; family Fagaceae; genus Castanea; species Castanea sativa. The sequence continues at coordinate 10,759,548 of NC_134014.1, read as the reverse complement.
CTTGGGCATCATATAACGGGTTCATTGGGCCCATTCAAAATGGACGCAATTGCTAAAAAGCCCAGACAAAAAGAAAGACTGCAATAGGCCCATTTTCCTACACCATTGATCAATCACCTATTAGGCCACCGAGTGAGAGTGATGCCCACGCTGTAATGAACTATGGTTTAAACTGCAAAATTAAATAAATCTATAAATAAATTTGAGAAATCATAAAATAAACATGTAAATAGAATAAATAAGCATCCCTAAATTATCAGTTAAATTAAAAATTTAACCACCTGATATAATTCAAACTCAAGTTTTCTCAGGTTACAACAATATAGAATATAAAGTAAGAGGCTTTAGAGAATTGTAACCAAATGTTTTCTAAATGAAACCCTATTGCAATATATGTCTCAAAATTATAGAAATAAAAACATATCTCAAACTCCAAAATTACAATCTTTGCAAATTGCATAACTCACTAACTGTTCTAATCATATGGATTACGATATGAGCTAAAACTTGAAAATAAATATTTATTAAAAAGTTCAACATCAACCTCTGTATGAAATCCATTATTTTCATTATACTCCAAATTCAGGAAATGATTCTACAATGGACCTATAAAAGTAATTTTGTTCGAAATAACAAAATAAAAATTGGGTTTTGATAATAATATGTTTGGTTTGCATGGGTTGCCAAAAAGCTATTAGATCTTACTAAGTTTTTATTGGTTCAATCGCATAAATGATGTAAGAGTCAAAAGACTTCAATTATTTATTTGCTTTTTTTTTTTTTTTGAACATATGTTAAATAGTCTACACATGTGAACTTGGTCTCCATTAAAGAGTGTCTCTGATTCTCACAAATCCCATGCATGCATGAAACATGTGAGGGGATGCCCTCTTCGCCGTGCTCATATGTAACTTCTTCTTGCTTTGATAATGTATTCATGTAAAACTTATAGTCATAGTAGGTTAGCAATGATAATAATAATACTAACTAATAATTTTGCAGATGAACCCCGTGTCCATCTTCCTATTCAATATTCCATAAATTATTTTATCGTTCTATCCGTGACTATGAGCCGTGATGAATTTGGTCTCCAAATAGTAAAAAATTCATATAAAATGTGGCATTCACGTGAAGCTCATGTCCATTGTTCAGCCGTCGAAACAATAAATACTGTCTGGCTTTGGCTCCATAATCGTCTCCATGAAAGCCCAAAGTATGGTTTTCCTTTAGCCTAAGGGAGGAGATAAGTTTTAAACTTATTGTATTCTTTAAATTATTACTATACCTTTTCAATGAATTTATTACCACATCGATATCCGTGTGATTCGCATAATTAATTCCCTCTATTGTATTTCATTTTCATGCTAGTAACTCTCTTTCCTGCCATAGAGGGCGGGGCAATACACGTAAAGAGTAAGCAAACATTGTGGGTAAAAGTCTATATGGATTGGTTTGAGAAATTCTCAAGTCTCAACCTAAAATAATGTAGAAACCAATTCAACGCAATTGACATGACATTAGGTTGAATTAATTCGGTTGACAGCACTTATATGTTTTATATCTTATTAAAAAAATATTATGTTTACAAGTTTCTCAATAAATCTTAAGTGAATTTCATTGCGGATTATTATTGGCAGATAAAAAAGTAATTGCAATAGTATACTCAGATTAGAACCAATAATAATTTGCTACCTATGATTTATGGTGAAAATATTATTGAAGTGGCATTGCTAAAAAAAATAAGTTTAAACATTAATTAAATACTTAATTATTTTTTTAATAAATTATTATAATTCACATAATTATATGTCAAATTTCCAAATTTGTCAAAACTAATTCTTAAAAGTTTAAACACCTCTTTCTCAAAAAAAGAAAAAAAAAAAGAAGGTTAAAACACCTAATTAAATCAATCCAAACTCATCTGACCTTAAACTCAAAATAAATTTTCAACTCGTGAAGAACAAACTAAGGATGACAATTTTGCCTCGCCTTGCTTAACCCGTTCCTCACCACTTTGCCTTGCACGGGTGTAAGTGCACAATTGCACCTAGACCCAAAGACAATCACAGGCTCAGGCCCAATGAGCCCTAAACAATGAAATTTGTAGAGTGTGGGCTTGAAATCTAGATTAGAAGTACTGAGAACTTGATAACAGGCTAAAAGTTACAAACACTTGTAAATAATAAACGATAATTGCAAATAGACCTCCTCGGACGTGAGCCGAAGACTACTTCTATATTATTTCTCTTTCTTTCTTAAAGGTTACAATTCTTCTTTTCTTTCTTTTGTTTCTTGGACCCCCCCCTTTCTTTGGCGTTCATCCCCCTTAAATACTTCTTTCCTGATGCTTTATCCACGTGCTGCTCCAACCCTCTCCCCTCTAGATATTTCTTTTCTTAGTGCCTTTGAATAGTGACCAGAAGTTTCAGTTCTACTGTTTAGGGGTCACTTCCCCATTAATGTGGCTAGGGAGGTAGGTGCAGAGTCTTTAATGTAGAGGTGGCAGCCTTTTCTTTTGGTATTTTTCTAGCACCGGTGTACCTCGAAGGTTCAGGGTTTCCCCCCTTTAACCAACAGTCTTTCCGGAATATTGCCTTGACCTTCATAGTGAAGCTTTGAGTTCTGCTGGGTCTATACGAGGAGAAACTTACCCTCGGATGTTTCCTCGGACCCTCGGCGTATGGACCGATTTGCAGTACTAACAGATTCTTAGCTTAAGAGCAGGTCGACCCTCCTTGCTACAGCCCAAAGGCCCATATGCCCACTTGGGTCTTTTTACTCCCCACAACGGGTTTTCTCTACCTCCCAAAAATGGTGGGGTGGGGATAGGGCAGGATTTTAGCCCCGCACCACGAGAGGGGCAGGAATGAGTTTAGACTTTTTAGACCCAACCCGTCCTGCCCTATATTGATAAGGTTAAACTATAAATTTTTCATACCCTAAAATCCTACTACTTAAAAAAACATATCATTAACTTATTTTATTCTACTCAACAAAGTTTTTTGCCTCTTCTTTTGTTTTTTTTCCTAGTAAGGTTGGAAATAAGGGACCAATTTTAACTATTTCTTTTGTCTTTATTAAAAAAAATTTTATACTATTGAATCATTGATTTTGTATTACAAGATTTTTGTTGAGATATTGTCTTGTTAAACACTTTAATAATATTATTCAATTTTTGCTAAAAATTAGTTTGATTTGATAGGGTAAATTTATTTGTTATTTCAAGTATATTTTTATTAACGAAACAAGTTTTATTAAAAAACAATTGTAATAGTTATGGGCAAATTAACAAGAAGTAGAGTTTTACGGAGGTGGGTCTTCACGGGGCCCCAAAGGGCGGGGATGGGGTAAGAAAATTTTCCCCATCATGCGAGGCGGAGCAAGGATGGGGCAAAACAAAACCAGGAGGGACGGGGGTGAAGATCCCATCCTTCGGACCCGCCCCACCCCATTGCAATCCCTAAAACCACCTCGAGATGTCTAGTTGGGTTGGATTAGACCAATTTCATCAAGTTAGTGAGTTGGAATATTGATGCACACCCCTAATTATGGGTTGTACATGCTAAATATGAGGTTGCTTCCCAACTAAAACACCTCTTCCTAAAAAAAAAGAAAAAAGAAGAAGAAGTTAAAACACCTAATTAAATCAATCCAAACTCATCTGACCTGAAACTCAAAATAAATTTTCAATTCATGAAAACCAACTCAAGGTATCTAGTTGGCTTGGATTAGACCAATTTTGTCAAGTTAATGAGTTTAAATGTTTGATGCACACCCCTAATTATGGGCTACACATGCTAATTATGAGGTTACTTCCCAATTAAAACATCTCTCTCTCTCAAAAAAAAAAAAAAGAAAAAAAAAAGAAAGAAAGAGTAAAAACACCTAATTAAATCAATTCAAACTCATCAGACTTGAAACTCAAAATAAATTTTCAATTCATGAAAACTAATTCAAGATGTCTAGTTGGGTTGGATTAGACCAATTTTGTCAAGTTAGTGAGTTTGAATGTTTGATGCACACCCTACTCATGGGTTGAACATGCTAAATATGATGTTGCTTCCCAATTGTTCAAAAATTGAAAATGTCATCAATTTTATTAGATTTCCGGGGTCAAGAAATGCGTAACAAGCACCAATAAAGGGAAGTAGAGTAAAAATCTCTACATAGCATGTGTGGAGTATGTATATGATGATTTTAATTTCTATTATATATTCTCCACGCGGTGCAACTGTGGAAGTTAGACTTCCCGTTCCACAAGGTAAGACTGACTAAGAAATTACTTTGAGATTGATGACAAATTTAATTAAACATCAATACGCATTATTCTATGCTCTTCTAACAGTTTCTCGTTAGATTCCACACCTGAAAAGGTTTGTGCTTAAAAGCAGTTTGAGAATGACACAAACAAAATAATTAACTACATATTGGTTAACATGTTATTGGTATTGAATTATATGCCCTTTGTTCATCAAAAAAAAAAAAAAATTTATTTGCCCTTTTGATTGGGCCCGTGGGATTGGACAATGAAGTCACATACATAAGAGCATAATATATTATTTTCTCAACAATAACAACAACAACAATAATAACAACAATGACACAACTACCTATGCCACAACAACAACCACTGCCGCAACAACAACCACACCACTAATACCGACAGCCACCACTGACACAAACCCATTACCAAACTCATACTCACAACAAATCTACCGCCACCATGGGCACAAACTCACATCCACCAACCCATAACCATCATCGGCACAGACCCATAACCACCAATGCCACAAAATCACAACCACCACCGTCGGAATCCTCTCACAAATTTTATAAAAAAAAAAAATAGAGATTGGTCTAAAACCTTAACCTAATTGATCAATCAATGACCCAGAACCGACCCAAAACCTTGACCTATAACCCATACAACGCTGCTGAATGCCAATCCAAAATGCCAAATCTATAACCCACACAACCATTGTCGAATCTACCATCAAATCACAAAAAAAACCCATTGTGATAGAGATCGACTTGGCTTGATGCTTTGGCCTGAGTTTTGTCAGAGAGGAAGGCAGAGGCATCAAGCAAAGGGAGAGAGAGAGAGAGAGCAGAGAAATGGTTGGAGGCTCAGCCGATCAGAGCAAGAATGAGAGAGGGAAGACAGATGGAAATGAGAAAGGTAGAAAAAATAGGAAGTAAAGAGTGGGCCCTACCTGAAGAAAAAAATAATTTAAGTTTTACAATTAGTGAACAATGCGGTCTCAAATTTGAGATTGCACTAATCATCAATGCCAAATATTATGACATTTAAAATACTTGATGAGAGTGATTTTTTAGTGTTTAGTGTGTCAAATGCCAAATATAGGGTTTAATGCTTTTTTTTTTTTCTTCTTCTTACTTGGTTCTAATTGTTCATATGTTCTCTTTAAAGGCCATTTAAAGTTTTCAACACTTCAAATTACTCAATATGGAGTCCAAATCTTCTGTCTCACTTTTTCTGCTCCACTCTATACTCCACCAATCAAAACTTGCTACATGTTCACCTAATTAATTAAATACTACTATTAATTAATAACGGTAGCATTAATAAGTGAATAATGATAGTATTTAATTAATTGGGTGAACACGTGACAAGTTTTTATTAATGGAGTATAGAGTGGAGCAAAAAAGTGGAACAGAAAATTTGGACTCCTCAATATGTAACCCTCTTCAGTCTTCAATCGGTTTTTTTTTTTTTTTTTGGCTGGTGAGATATTAATTTGCTTTCATTCTGCTGTGTCAAATCTCATAAATGTGCAGGTTCAATGAAGATGCCCCAACCATTTAGGTTGGGAATAATTTTTATTATTATTTATTTATGAGGAATTAGTAATTAAAATCTCGGATGAAACCAAAATGTGTTAATTCAACTACGTAACTCTTGAAGGTTGTGCATAATTGTTGTTAAAGATATTACTATCACATAACCTAATTGTAATGCATTTGAAGTCAAAGTTGTTATGATATTATTACTCAATTTAAGTCCCCAACAAACTTGAATAGCACATGTTTGAAAACGTCCCGATTACATCTTTGAATGAATGATAGATTCCATATGAGCAGTACAACACCCTTAATTTTATCTAGTTCCACAACTTATCATCTAAATTAGTTACGGAAATAAATTGTTTAGCTAAAATCACTCCCAAAAGTTGCAAAACATTGAACACTTTTCACATCCATCACAATAAAATAAAACAATTATATTTTTGAGTTATAAGGCTCTTGACATTATTAAAATTGAATTTTCAACTTCTAAGAAAATAGTAATAAAATTTACTCTTTAGGATAAATTTAAACTTGTAAAACATTAATTAAAGCCTTAGTGCATTTTTTAACGAACAATTTTAAAAAAAGTTTTGATACTACTTTGATAAAAAATGTATGAGTTATGCTAATGAGTGTTTTTAGGACATTGGTTAACAATCCATTTTAGGAAAGTTTTGATATCATTTTTATAGGAAATGAAAAAAAATATTAAAACATTAATTGTTTTTCTTTCTTTCTCCATAAAAACTTTATTTAAATGAATTATTAAACAATACTCTAAAGGCATTTATTAACATTTCTCTACATATATATTAAAAATTAATTGATCATTTTTTTTTTCATAATTTTATTTTAAATGGTTTTGTAAGTGCACAATTGCACCTGGACCCAAAGAAGATTATGGGCTCAGGCCCAATGAGCCTTAAACAATAAAATTTGTAGAGTGTGGGCTTGAAACCTAGGTTAGAAGTACTGGGAGCTTGACAACAGACTTTTATAAACAAACACAAGTAAATAACAAACGATAATGACAAATGGATCTCCTCGGACTCGAGCCGATGACTACTTCTTTATTATTTCTCTTTCTTCTTTCAAGATTACAATTTCTTAATTTCTTTCTTCGTTTTTCGATCCCCCCTTCTTTGGCCTTTACCCCCCTTTTATACTTCCTTCCCTGATACTTTTTGAACAGTGACTAGAAGTTTCCACCTCACTGTTCAGGGGTCACCTCCCCATTAATGCGGCCAGGGAGGTAGATGCAGAGCCTTTAATGCGGAGGTGACAGCCTTTACTCTTGATATTTTCTTTAATACTGGTGCATCTAGAAGATTCAGGATGTCCCCTTTTAACCACTAGTCTTTCCAGAGTTGTGTCTTGACCTTTATAATGAAATCTTGAGTTCTCTTGGATCTGTCCGAGGTGAAACTCTCCCTCGGCTGTATCCTCGGACCCTCGGCGTTTGGACCAACTTATAGAGTTTAAACCTGGAGCAGGTCGGCCCTCCATGTTACAGTCCAAAGACCTATATGCCCACTTGAGTCCTTTTACTCCCTACAGGTTTACTAACAAACCCTCCTTAATTATTGTTAAGACTACAGTTAAATTTTCTCATAATCCATTAAAAAAAAAAAAAAACACCCTCAACAATTTTTTTTGGTTGTTGAGAGACACACCCTCAACAATTAAAGCTACACTTTCTGCAGCAAGCAAACAGACTCTTAAGTCTTGCGTGTATAATAAATTAAATAAAATACTCTAATAAATAGCAGTATAAATAGGGGGTAGCATTGGAAGTCAAAAAGATGGGAATGGCATTTACTAGGGCATGCCAATACCAACGGCCATTTCATTCTTGAGCACCCAAAGCCAAAGCCAAAACCAAATCCCCTTTTCCACTTCCCCCTCTCTATCACACTCACTCACCTTTACTTTCCTTTTCCTCTCCCTCCTGTCTCTGCAATTTCCACACTCTTTCCAACCTCACCTCTCTGCCTCAACGTGCACGCTGCATTGACACAACACAAAGCAAAGATAGAGAACAAAAAAAGCACTTTCAAAGAAAAACAACAAACAAACAAAATATGTCAAACAAATCACCCATCTTTCCCATGCCTGAACCCCAACACTTCAGTGACTATGGTTTTGATCCTCAAATTGACTACTTTCAGGTCTCTCTAAAACCTCCATCTTTGTTTTGTTTTTCTTTGACTTAGTCTTATATGTAATAATACTATACTAACTCTTTGTGTAATAAAGTTTTCTGGAGAGTCTGACCCACTTGCTATGTCCTCGTAATAACACAAGGTCTTAGAAGAAGCAAGGAAGCACAAGCGTGAAACCACAAGATCCATAGACTCCATCCACTTCAAGCTTCAAAAACCCATTTCCAAAGACGACTTGAAGAAGACCCACAAGGTTAAGAAGAAGCGCTGGTGGAGAAGTGCCTTCCTTTTCTTCAAATGGAAGTGGACCCACCTTAACCAACACCACCATAGTCATCATGGTCATGATCATCATCGTGAAGATGTTCATCAAGCCAGGGCTCGAGCTTTTAGAGCCTCTATTTCAGGGCCTGTGTACATCACCGAGAGCACAAGTGGGTCCTCCACGCCGTTCCGTACAAGTAGTCGGAGCCGTCCCTCCTCTGGTCCTCTCGCCGGAACTTTGACTCCGGCGACGAAAGGTGAGGTGGACATACCGTATATGAGTCTCAGAGAGCTTAACATGGAGCAACAACAAGTACAGCAGCAAAGGTTCTCTACCTCGGCCATGCCTATATATTTGGTCACTTGAAAAAAATCAGCCCTTCAAAGGGCACTAATTTATGTGAATGTCTTTTCATTTTTAGCCTTTTGATCCTATCAAAAATGGGTGCTTTTTGGGTTTGTCAACTTTGGTTTGGTGTATCATGTGGGGTGTTCCTTTTTATCTTTTTGGGTTTGCCCCATTTTTGTTTTTGCAAACCGCAAAGGTGTTTGATCCATTGGAGGAAGGCTGTATCCTCCTTATTTGTGTTTGTAGCTCACTTTTGTTTATTTCTAAAGCTAATCAAGTCGTGGGTTTGACTAGTCGTCTCACCTCTTCTTTTGTCTATTTTAGAATACTTTATTTTTATCATATAGTATTTGTAATCTGCATTTGACAGAATCATATGAGTGTAGTGTACTTCAAAAGGATTTAATAGTTCTGCTCAGCTTTTGGCAGATACCTATGTGAATTGTGATCTTTTGAGAATCCGTTTTATGGATTTATATGAGTTAATTCTTTGTAGTTTTAATTTTTTTTTTTCAGTTTCTTACTTGGTTGTTGGATTGATTGCCCAATAAAATGTACACGGTGGTGGGCCTGGCCTTATTGTGTGTGTGGGGGTCCAAATTTTGTAGGTTTATAGTTGAATCTCAAGTGGGCATAGGTTGCCAGGTGTACGTTGGTTGATGTGGTTGCATTTAGAATCTCAACTATTATATGAACGTTGGAGGGGACCAATTAAGCACATTTTCCATAACTTGTAATAGAGCATTAGTATTAGCATTGGTGTGCTTTTAAAAACACTAAGTATTCATTTGCAACGGCTTATTTAGCTAAAATTGAAAATTTTTGCTGAAAGTACTATAGATAAATGTAAAAGTTAACTGAAATAGTATAGTGGGACTCATGAATAGTACCAAAAAATATAGTGAGATCTATAAATAGTAGTAAAAATAATCTAAATAGTAAAATAAGTTGGCAAAAATAATATTTTCCAAACGGACACTAAGTATGTGTTTGGTATTAGCTTAAAAAGTCAGTTTTTTTATTTTTTTTATTTTTTTTATCATTTAGCTTATTTTTGGTACTATTCATTGGTCTAATTAAAATTTTTGGTACTATTCATGAGTCTCATTGTACTATTTCAACTATTTTTGAGTTTTATCTACAGTACTTTTGGTAAAAAAATTTCACTTTTAGCTAAATAAGCTATTTCTAAACAAACCCTTAAAATCCGTTTGGTTGGGAGGATGGAAAATTGAGAAGATAGAAAATAGAGGAATGATGGAAATGTGAGAATAAAAAAGTTTTTAGTTTTCTTCAGTTGTGTTTGGTTAAGAGCGTGGAAAAGTAGAGGGATGAAAAACTTTTTGATTTGGTTAAAAATAAGGTTTGTATAAATTTACCATTATGTTCCTCTTAAATAAGACAAAAAAGTAATACATTATACTTTTAAAAAAGATTGTGTGAAAATGAAAGTGGACATTTCAAAAAATAGCATAAGAAATCATCCAAAGTGTTTTCTTAAAAAAATAATAAAAATAAAAATTAAGAGAGAAAAAAAAAAGAAAAAAGAAAAGAAGAAGAACCCCGACAAAACAAAAGAAAGAAAAAAGAAAAAAGAAAAAAAAACTAACGTTACAGTGAAAAAGTCAAAAGAAAAAAAACAGCCAGAAACGTCCACGTTAAAAAAAAAAAAAGAAAAAAAAAAATCAGAAAAGTGGGGTAGTTTTGTCAAAAAAAATTTCTCACTTTTTACTCAAATTTTTTCTTCAATTTAGAGAGATTGTATTTTGAAGGGAGAAGAGAGAAAACTTGTGGGCCTCACCACTTTTCTCTCTCTCTCTCCCTCTCAACCAAATAGTAAAAAATGTTATTTTCCACCATATTTTTCATCCTCTTGTTTTCACTTCAACCAAACACACCCTTAATGTGCATTTGCCATTAGAGTGTTACTCAACTTATTTTACTATTTAATTTATTTTTACTACTATTCATGGGTCCTACTGCACTTTTTAGTACTATTCATGTAATAAGGATAACTTTATAATTAGATCTTGAAGAAATGAAAGGCAACGGGAATAACAAGCTCGTCAGCTTTGCTTATTAAACCACCTTGTAACGTCCGCGGCTCCATCTCATAGCTGGCGACATTAGGTTGAAGGGAGCAAGCTGGCGACATTAAGCTGAAGATCGTAAGGTGACGACCCTAATGGGATCGACGCTACAAGCTAACGACCCTAATAAAGTGACGACTTGGCTGGCTGACGGGAACAAAGTTGAAGAGGGTAAGCGAACCTCCATCCATAAGCCTTACTTGGTCTCTACGCATACGTGTATAAGGAGAGTTCTTGTGCCACACACTTAACCATAACCAAGAAGACTCCTATAAGGAAAAGAATTCTAGGAGATATGCGAAATCCAAGAGGATCTCTCCTAGATGGAAAGAACTTCCTGGCCAAGGCACGGATATCAACCCCACTCTACTATAAATATCTCAAAACCCTCACAAATCAAGGTACGCATAATTCACTCCAGCTCTAGCTCTCTAGAGTTGTGAATAAGAGATTTCCTCTAACTTGACTGTCAGAGAGTATTTGGCCGGTACCACACTGGTACTCCTCTTAAGGTCTTCAGCTTTTGTGTTGTGCAGATTCTCCATCGGGAGCACGTGAAAATTGTGTGACTTACTGACGATTTTCAACATCATCGTCATGGGTTCTATTATACTATTTTAGCTAATTTTTAGGTTTATATACAGTATTTTCATAAAAAAGTTTTCAATTTTAGTTAAATAAATTGTTCCCAAACAGACTTTAAAATACTATTTTTACTACTTTTAACACACTCCAACAAATTAAACCACCTATGCATCACCACCCACCGCCAAACCCACATCACAAAATGATTGCAAAATCCACATACCAAGATCTTACCATCGCCATTTGGGACCCAACCATACCATTGCCGGGCAGTAAGGAGAGAGATCCAATGATCAATACCATCACTGTTTGAAAACCACACCATTGCCGTCAAAACGAACGCTTTGATATGGTAAGGTGATCCCATGAGGTGGAGAGGAAAGAGAGATGTTTGGAACTAACGTGAGAGGAGAGAGAAGAGAAAGAGAAATAACAATAATAATAATATTAAAGAAGTGTAGCTTTGCTACAGTGGCAAATGCTAACAAAACTTAGCATATGGAATGGCTTTTTTGCTCTTTGGTGTGCTAAAAGCCTCAAACCCCATTAAAAAAAAAAAAAAAAAGCCTCAAACCCATTACTAATGAAAAAAATAATGAACCCATGGTTTGGGTCTGAACCCAAATAATGAAATAATAATAATAATAATAATAATGAGATTGTTGAGGTGGTAAGTTGCAAATGTTGTAACATCATTTTTATATAAACTTCATTAAAAAATTTTATCCAATCCATAAAGATCTCATTTTCGTGGATGGGAAAGATGATTAATAAGTACTCCTCACAAATTTTCTTTTTTAGAGAAATTGATTTCCCAAATACGAAACTATTTTCATTAGCAACAAAAAAATGTTACCTTAGGCCCTGTGAAAGATAGTGTCTAGGCTTTACTAAAAAAAATACAAAAAGGTGTATAGGCTTAATTGAAAGGAGAAAAAAAAAAGCACTATTGCTTTGGCAAATGATGGTGATGGGCATGAGGATCCAGATGAGATGGGGACACATAATTGCCAAAGTTCAACGTCTCTTTGAAATCTCAGTGTAACGAGCAAAAATAAATGTGGAAGTGGAGTAATGGGAAGGAGCAAAGATAGACAAAACGCATGAAGGGTCAGTTTCAGCACAAGGGTCCAAGAAAAGGAGCGGCTGCGTCATGTGCTGGTCGTGACTTGTGCTATGTATAGTCCACTCTGCAAAGTGCTTCTACTTAACCCTGCTCACCACGTCGTTTCTTAGCACCATAACGTGCCTGTGTCAGCTCTGTCTGGGGGAGAGGGTAAAACTAAACTTACACTCTCCTCATATGTTCCCAAATTTATTGAGCTTTTGGGTAAGACTTTCTTTGATCATGTTTGGGAGGTAAAAATTTGAACTATGGAGGGAGACATAATTTTTAGTACATCGTTGTGTGTACAAGACAGTTGAAATTGTACTTCGATTTTAGGTAGAGTATGTATAACTCAATATGTGTAACAATAATTAATATTTTTAGTAATATGTGACTTAAGAATTTAAGTGGGTGGGTTCGCAGACTTTGCAAATTGAAACCGCAATGTGTAGGGTCATTTATATGTTAGATTTAAGAAGGCTTAAATGGCTTATAAAAAAGAAAAAGAGAAGGCTCTTTTTTGGTGGGTGGGTGGGCTCATCCTTACTAAAAAAGAAAGAAAGGTTTAAATGGACCTACAAGGAGAATTACGAAGTTAGGGATGTAAAATGGCTCCTCAATATCATTGAAAAATAATAGCCTCACCACAAATCCCAATAAAGAGTATTTAATAATTTAAGATGGCAGAAGATGCTAGTCTTTAAGCTGAAGTGGTGTTATGAATATGCCCCTCACAAAGGTTCGATTTCAGAATCTATCACATGGCCAAAAGCCTAACTACAAGACAGCAACTCTATTGGGTTTGTATTTAGTTAAGTGATAATTGGCTTTGGATTTAGTTAATTAGTGATTTTTCCTACATTATGCGAGGTAGAACATACAAGTGTTAAGTATTTATTTCATTTTTACACATCTGGTTCATTTTGATACCTTGGTATATATATGGATTACATGAAAATACTAGACCCAAAAAGTTGAGGAAAAAACAAAAAAGTTTCATCGTAAAGTACAGTACAATTATGCTTTTATTATATTTATTTTTAAGTAAAATAAATAAATGAAGGGTAGTTAATTGGTGTCCTAATGGTATTTGTTAATATTTTAATACAATTTTTATGCAAAAATATAAAAAGACTAAAAACAAAAATCAATTACCTTTTCTTTTCTCATAAAAAGTACTTAAAAATGTTTCTTAAACCAATATCTAGTATTCTTGACTTCCCCAAAAGAGGAAATAGGTATACCAAACTAAAACTAAATCTCTGTAATATTGTTAAGATTTTCATTTGAAAATGAGGGAAGTTCCTTGGCATTTGGCAACATTATTAGAAGCTATTGAGGGCTTAACCTTCAAGACTGCTGATCCTCATGGCAGAAATACAGACGTTGGCTTTTCTTGCCTCAAAACACTGTTGAATTTTTGGATTTTTTTTCCCTTTTTGTGTGTGCATTTTTGGTTTTTGTCTCTTTCCTTCAGCACTTACACTTCCAGTTTGTTTGTTTGTTTGTTTGTTTTTTTTTTTTTTTATAAATTTTATTTTAAAGGAATATTGCTCCAATAAGCAATTTTCTACTTTCTATAGTGGTGTTGCCTTTGGTAACAAGAAATAGAGTAGGTGGTGTGGATGAAATGATATCACGTTGAATTGAGACACAAATTAATTGATCATTGAATGCGTTAGCTAGCAATAATAGCATATCGCTTTAGACGGTCTAGTGATCAATTTGGGGAGGACACAACTAGAGAGCGACTGCCAGTGGGGGTTAATTCAACATAGGTGAGAGGGGAGTTGCATAAACCTTAAGGCTTCCATTCAACTCAACAACTTATTGAATACTTAATCTAAATGGAAGTTTTGAATTTTATATGAAAAATTATAAAATATTTCAAGACTTGTACTTCCTACTTTTACAAGAATTATCAGTTTTTTTTTTTTTTTTTTTAAATTTATTTAATGAAATCCACTATTATTTGAGAGGAAAGAATATGAATTTATGGTACTCTTGAAATATTCTATAATTACTATTGGTGCAAATGACTAAATAGGTATACGTTAATTGGATAGTTTAAACCCTACAAGGCTATAACATATTAATGATATGTTGTATAATTTGTAGTCATTAATAAGTGAGCTTACTTAGTTGAATAAAATTTTTATTTTTAAAAAATCATGCTTAACAAAATCTGTAGGTTGGTTTAGTTTTTACTTTTTAGAGATAGGTTAGTTAAATCGAAGATTTCACCATTCAAGAAATTCAAATTGGTTTGAATGGAAGAGTATGAAGAAAGTTTTCATCTGTCATATTTTCAATGATAATGCTGATGAATAGAAAAAACAATTTAATTTTACAATCATATGCGCCCCCCCCCCCCCCCCTCCCCCAACAAAAAAAAAAACTCTTAAAATGATTAAAGAATTTTGTGAATTGCAAACTTGTAACTAGCATATTTGAAATTAAAAATTTGGATACAAGGTAAGATTTTCTGTCTCACTTTGTTGCAAGCAAGTGAAGTTTAAATTCAATTCTCATTTAAGGATGGCAAAAATGTCATGCTAGCTAGACCCATCCTATCTTGTTTTGTCTCGTATGGGTTTCTCTCACCCCAAAGTGAGCATAAGATGGGAATTGGTGTTGATTGGATTGCCTTACCCTCAATGTAAATGTGTGTGTATGTATATATTAAAATTATTTATATTATATCATTCATCTGTTTTTATACATTTTCTAGTTATGATTTATTTTGATTCTTTTTAGCATAAATTGTCATAGGGGATTTGTTGAGGTTTTGATTTATATGTCAAGTTTTGATAAAAGATAAAATGGAGAAACAACATACTCGACTTTCTCTTAACAATCTCAAAGTTGTCTCTTCGTTTTATCTTTTATGTCTATTCAATTATGTTAAAATTACCTTATTAAAGATGACAAAATGTCTCAATACAACGAAGTTTTTCCTATCCGAAAAGGTGACAAAGCAAAGACAGAACACCTATAATCCCATCTGGTCTTACTCCATTGCCATCCATTTTCTCACTTTGTTGATTATGGCTAGGATGAGCGACCTAGTATTTTAGGGTGGGATTGGTGGATGGTCTTGAGTGTTGATTTATGAGTTGCTGAAGTTTGACACATTAAATGGGCTTGGGTTCTTCGAATCAATTTAAGCTAGTTAATGAGCCGGGTCTATCAAAATTCAACAACCCTACATGTTTAAGCCCATACCAACCATCAGGTCTGGCCTAACAACAAACACAACCACACCAACCACAGGCCCAACAACCGCACCAACCACAGGCCCAACCTTCTCCTATTTTGGACAAACTTGATTACAGTCTTTATCAATTCCAATTTGAGAATGTTGTGAAATTAATTAAGTGAATTTTTATTATGTCGTAGCTTTCTCTGTCAGGTGTCAACTAATGCATAATTTTTCAAAACATCATTTTTCTAATTTTTTTTTAAGCTAATAAATTTATGTTATTCCAAATGGACACTTAAAATTGAATATGTTTTAAAGTAATTCTAAACATACAAAGCTACACATCCAAAAAGAAAATTTACATTTTGTTTGGAAGTATGCAATTTTAGTCCAAACTTCATTCTGCTAATAAAAAAAAAAAAAAAATTTTGAGGGGGTCAAAATCAGGATTTGCAAGGTTTATAATCAAATTCTTTCCCTAAGGTCAAATTGGGGTTGCATTTGAACTAGACCCACTGGAGCCACGGGGTTTAATTTCTTGCTCTACACGTAGAGGGGATTTTAATTTTGAGAAATGATATGTCCACAACATTTTTACAACAAATCTTAAGTGGCAGGTTGTTACTGGTTGTTATTGTTGGGGCAAAAAAGTAATCTTAGTGTTAAGTTCAAATTTGAACCAATAGTAACTAACCACCTATGATTTGTTGTAAAAATGTTGTAAAAATGTTGTGGACGTAGCACCTCTCTTTAATTTTAGGCATTGAATTTATCCTTTGCTTCAACAGTTTTCAGGGATGGGAAGGTAGACGGGGTTTATGGGTTTACAATATTGGTTGATTGAATTTCCTATTCCCCATATAAGGTAGAGGTACACTCAATAGTGGCAAGCTTGTCCACAATTAGAGCATTACAATTTACAAGTTTAGAACAATTAGCAAAGCACAACTTAAGGTATGCCTTGAAAATTTCTTGCAAACTATATCAAGTTCAACGCAACTAAGGTCTAAAAAGAATCAAACGGTCAATAAGCGGCTATACATGGCCTATGTTGCCATCAAAATGTCTGATTTCCACTTTGCCACTTCAGTTTTGTTTAGGAGGGAGGTCAGAAAAGAAATGAAGAAGTAAAATTGTAAGAAGGAATGAAAATAAATACTGTTATTTTCCATTACTGGCGTTTAATAAAAAGGATGGAAAAGTGAAAACAAAAATCTTGTAGCAAATAACTGCATGTTTTTGTTTGATAAGTTATAGGGGTAAATCTATCCAGCTGCTTATGCATATCATTTTGTCCTCACCCTCACTCTTTGTTTGAGAGGATGAAAAATGTTGAGTGCAATTGTGCAAATGAAAAATGCCCTCTCTTTTCCTTATCTTTTCTTCAATATTTTTAATTTACAATACAATAAAACATACAATTCATTCGCTGGTTCTAATTTTCCTTATACCCTTATCCATCTTTCCACTTAGCCTTCTTACCAAAACATTATAATGGATTGCAGAATTTTGTTCCTAATATGGGCCTATCAACAAGGACAGACTGAGACTTACTGGAGCTCAATTTTAATCAGTAGCTATGCAGATTCTCCAAAAAAAAAAAAAAAAAAAAAAAAAGAAAGAAAGAAAAAGAAGATAAAGAAGCTATGCAACATCATTTTTACATGTATGTTAGGTCCACAAATATAGGCCCTATGTTTTTTCTTTTTTGGGATGAATATAGGCCCTATAAACATAGGAGAAAAGCATAAGCATATCCAATCTATATGTGTGGGTGTCCATTGTGAATCAGTTGGGCCTCCAAGTGTCGAAACCATTGCAAAGGTGTGTGGAAACAGATTCAATCAAAATTAATGTTGATGTAGCTTTCAAGGATGGTTACGTTCTTCCACTGCAGCTGTTGCCAAAGATTGGAGAGGAGAGTTTGTAACTGTGTATTCGCTTATGCTAAGAGAGTAAATACAAACCTCCTTCTCTAAGCAGAGGCAGAAGCTATTGACTGGGCCTTATCCTTAGCAAAACATCTTGAAGTAAAATCCGTTGTCGTTGAAAGTAACTCTAAAAGCTGTGTTGACTCCTTATCATCTTTTTGCAAAAATATTCTCCGGAGAATTAAAGGTATTTGCAGTGAAATTTTCAATTTGATTTCGCTTACCCCTGGTTGTTGTGTAACATTAAAAGCATCAGCAACGGAATGGCTAAATGCCAAAATTAAGCTTATAGAAACCATTCAGCCCAAAATGCTCCCTCCATTGGATGTTGTAAAATGTCACTATTGTAAAAAAAAAAAAAAATACAATTGTGCTATAGTGTGATTCTAAATGCAGAACCGTACTGTAGTTTAATGGTAAAAGGTATGTTAATATTTTATGCACAAACCTTTCTCTCTCCATGGTCTCTCATCTCTCTCTCTCTCTCATTCTGACTTTCAGTTCCTCTCTCTGTCTCTCACAACAGCTCCTCCCTCCTCACTCCCTTTCTCACATCTCTCTCGCTCAAAGCTTGCACCGGTGCTGGGTTTTGGATTTTGGAGGTTGGATTGGCATGGATCGGCGGGCTGGGTTTGTATTGGCGTCTCTGCGTGGGTCAACAAAATCAACTTCCTTCAAGCTTCCCAACAGTGAATCTGCTTCCTTCGAGCTTCAACAAAATCGAGCTACCCAGCGACGAATTGAGCAATCCGGTTTTCATAAATTTTTGTTGTGTTTGTGGGTGAAGATTGTGTGGCTTCGCAGTGGTTAGCGATGGAGATCACAGTGGGTTAGTGTTGGGTCGCGTGGGTTGTGTGTGTCAGGTGGGTTGTGATTTGTGTGGGAGTGGGTTTTAGGTCGGTGGGTGGCGGTGGGTTGATTTCAATAGGTGTAATTTTGGTGGGCTACGGCGTGGTCAGTGGATTTAGCAGCGTGGGTCTAGTGGTGCAACGACTTGGGCAGTAGGTGCAGCGGCATGGGTTTGGTGGTGCAGCGGCGTGGGTTTGCTGGTGATGGCTCCGATGGGTTTAAATGGGTTTGACAAAGGTTTAAATCAGAGCTCTGATTGCTTTGATAGTGATTTTTTTTGAATGGGTTTGACTATGGGTTGCTGTGTTTTTTTTTTTTTTTGGTGTTGACGGTAGATTATGAGTTGCTGGTGGTGTCAGGTGTGTGTAGTGCAGCGGTGGTAGTGATTGTGGTTCTTGAACAGAAAGAAAGAGAGAAAAAGAATAAATAATGTGTTGTATTGTAAATGATAGTGATTGTGGGATATATTATTTTATTGTGTAGAAATATTATTTTAATGAGTAGAATGGGAAAATGAAAGTCGGGATGCTGGAAGTATTGCAAAATTATATTGTATAATTGATAAAGTAGCTTTTTGGGATGGTAAAATATGATAGGATTGAAAAAATCATTGTGGATACTCTAAGGGGGCAAATAAAATGACTTACACTTTGGCCAAGCGTTACTTTTTTAATAATGTATTTGGATCTTAATTTAACATAGGTTTTGACCCTTCTTGTTCTGAGTTTGTTATTAAGACTGAGGCTCTCAAACCCTCTTTGTAAGTTTTGTTGATTTTTTGAATAAAATTTATAGTTCATAAAAAATTCAAGGCGTAAATGCACTTTTAGTTCATACATTTTGCATCTTTTTCATTTTCGTCCCTACATTTTCATTTCACCATTTTTAGTCCCTAAATCAATTAATGCGTTTCATTTTGGTCCTTATTGTTACTCACTTAACAGAAATTGCTGATGTGGCAAACAGAGTACACTGTTAGTACAATAAATACTGACGTGGTGAATAAAATAATATTATAAAAATTATTTGTCATTTTAAAAATGTCATATCATGATTTTACTTTTTTTTTTAGAGCATCATTTTAATTTTTTGAAAAAGTCATCTCACATAATGTTTGAACAAAAAGAAAATTAAACTAAAAACAAACATTAAAATCTAATAACTAAATAAAAAAAAATTTCATTAGCTTTCATTATTTTTCGAGAAGAACACTTCTGTTATTTCTTCCCCAAATCCAGAACATGAAAAGTCAAAGGTACCTCTCTCTCATTTTCAAAGAGAGCGGCTTGAGATCTAAATTGACAGAGGAGATAAAGTGAGATTGGGTCAGTGCTGTGAATTCATTTGGGTTTTGGCCTTGAGGGTTTGAACCATTAAGAACATCAACTTGGGGTTTTGGTCTAAAAGAATGGGTTAGAGAGAAAAGGTGTGGAGAGATGGCGAAAGACCAAGTCGGTTCGAAGAAAAGTCATTGCCGAGTGGTGGTTGTGAGTGGCAGAATGCTGGTTTTCTTCTCCAAAGACACAATTGGGAACAGAGGCAGGGTGTAGGTTCAATCTCTCTCTTTCACTCAACTCATAATGATTGAGACCCACGAACCCAACCATCAACGACAGGGCAGCACACCAACACCACCACCAGTGATGGCAGTCGTCATCACTCTCCCTTCCTCTTTTGTTTTCTTTTCTATTTCTCTATTTATTTTAATTTCATTTGTCTTTTTTGTTTTGGGTATGGCCGAGGCTCTTTGTTTTTTCTTATTATGGTTTGGTTTGTTGATTAGGTTTGGTTGCAAGAAGCTGATGAATGTGTGTAAATTCGGATGAATGTGTGTACTGTTGAAGTGTTTGTGTTTTGAATTTTTAATTGTAAATATGTAGGCTTAGATGTGTGTGGAACAGATTGTAGAACAGATCCACTAAACAAGACCGTTGACTTTAACTATTGCCTGAGATTGACTTTTTTTATTTTTTCTAATCAAGTATTTCCCACTCTGTTTTTCATGTAGATTAAGATTTTAGGGTTTACTTTTCTAAATGAGGTTCCCAAGTGATACAAATTTGATCAGCTCTTATTCTTTTTAAGTATTATCTTTGTGAAATTTGGGACTCGCTTATATGCTCTTCGTCACAAAGTTGTCCCTTGCCAATATTTTCCAAGCCTTCATTGTAGCCGTCTTCCGGCATTCATTTTTCATCGTTCCCTACTGCTATAATTAGCACTTGCACAATTGTTTCTCCATTGAGTGCCACTCATCGCTCATTCAATCTGGTCATTCATAGTCACTATCGATGCATCACTTAAGGCATCTTCATGAGTTTATATTCCAAACTCAAGGTATTATCAAGCCCGCTATCTTAAGTTTTAGGAGAAATGTTAAAGATATTAGGTTTGTGTTAATGTAATGGCCAAAGAAGCTCATGTATATTATAAGCCTAGTTAAGGTTAGCCTAACTCCTATATATACGCTACTTAAAATTCATTCAAGGCACTATCCTATATGTGTCATTAAATAAATCAAGTGTTGACATGTGTCATTTAAATTGACATCACGTGAGTGAATTAAAATATGCCACATGTCATTTGAGCCCTACAAAATAAAGATAAATTTTCTATTTAGAATTAAGGGATAATTATTTTTATTAAAATAATAAAAATAGAGATAATTATCTACAAGTAACAAATCATAGTGGGACTCTTTGTTGATTATTATTTTTATCAGAATAGAATCTTCATTGAATTTGAACCAATTAGAGTCTATTCATCTTTAAGAACATCCCATTTATCCTCTGAAACCACGATAAATAGAGGACACCAGCCCTCTCATTCTCCACCAAATTTTCAAAACCTCAAAAATATAGAAAAATTATGCCTTAAGAAAATTTGAAGAAATTCATTTGAATCATTCTTCCAAGTGTTGGGTTCTAAGACTTTAGGTTCAAATGTATTAGAACTTCATTTTGTAATGTTGGCAAACCATGATCAAAACGTTTAGTCTTTTTTTTAGACTTGCTCAAAGTATGTTTATGTGTAAAGTTGGAATCGAGTGTACTGCAAGATTTACTGTGTAAATATGCCTGGCTCGATCGATCGAAGCTTGTGCAAATTATTTTTCTGTAGAATTTTTTCAACTCAGCTCAAGCTCTGCTTGACGTGTAAGGTTTTATATTTTGCCCTAGGTATAAAAGGGAAAACCCTAGCCACGTTTTCAAGGTTGTTGTAGTTGTTGTTTATGCTGTGTATGTGAATCTCTTGTGAGATCTAGAGGTGTTTGCCTTCACATATACTTAAGGTTATCAAGAATCAAGATTATGTCAAAAACTTGATGATCATTCAGTTGCTGCATTAAGAGCTTAAAGATACACAAGCGGGAGTGCTTGTACTTGCTGTGAATCTGAGAAAGAAGTAGTCCGTGAACTCGGAGCTATCACATAGTCGTGGTAGTAAGTTTCCTACTCAAGGTAGCAATAGAATATTAGTGGTCTAAGTCGTTATTGTGTAAACTTCAATTATTTCATAGTGGATTTGTTTTACCTTGAAGATAGCTAGGTTAAATCTTCCCCAGGTTTTTACTGGTTTGGTTTTCCTGGGTTATCATATTGTTGCGTTATTTATTTTTCGCACTGTTGCAATGATATGATATATATGTGTTAACCTAGATTTGCATAATTTACCTAAGTTAATTACTTGGCTAAATAACTAGGTTAATCTGGTTGTGTTTAAGGGGTCTAAAAATGTACACCAAGAATTGAAGTTCTATTGGAATCAAGCCCAAAAACTTCTATAAACTTCAAAAAACCTTAATTCATTGAATTTCAATTGCAAGCCTCTAAAGCTCCGAAAAACTTCCACCCAAAAGTCTTCACACATTCAAATAATTTTCAAAGAACTCGAAGGACAACAAATCTCTAACAAGCTTATGGCCAGAGATTCGTTGTAATGACTATTCGATCCATCTTCCAACCAAAGTGGAGAAGATTTTGTGTTTGAGTTAAGATAACAAAAAGATAGAACTAGAGGATAACTCTTTTGTAAAAGATTTTGTCACTCCTAATGTTAGGCATTTAAGTACCTAATCAGCAAAAAATAAAACTCATTGTCGTTGTCGACAGTTTTTCTCATAGCGACGCCTCCATACTTGCACCCACTCTCTCCTCTTTAGTCACTTCTTTTCTCTTTTATCTTCTTTGATTTTGTTAATTAGATTAAGCCGTTAAGGTGACGTGAGATTTATTTTTTCCTTTGTTGCATTAAATTTTTTTTTTCCTATGTGGGCTGGGCCACTAGATTGATATGTATTTTACTATTTTTTTTTTTTATCAGTTTGGGGCCTTTGAGCTCCATTTGGAGTCCCAAAGAAAGCAAAAAAAAAAAAAGAAAGAGGAATTTTCCTTCTTAGTACAAGATCTTTAGTACCATTATGGTATCAATCCTATAAGATCCTAAGATCTGGATCGAAATCCCACATAAATCCCACTTTGGTAAAGATCATAGTGAGATTCATGACATTTTAAGAACATACGATTTAAGATCCTAAAATCTAGATTGAGATAATGATAGTATGATAACCATAATTGGAAGCAGCTTAAAAATCATCAATATCTTATCATTGGGATTTGATACACAGACATAATAATGACTTTAGTGTGTTCAATTCTCGAATTTCCCCCATTTTTCATATGATTTTGTTTATGACTAATTACAAATTCTTCTAAAAGTTTAAGTCATTAAAAACCAATTCATGTTAAAAACTCGTTTTCTGTCTCTTTTTTTCTAAGCTTTTCTTCACACTCCCATTAAGTACATTAGTTATTATCATTAGAGAAATTTAAACTAGATAATAGTATGATCGACGCACAATCAGAAACATTGTAGCATTGTTTCAAAGTTTATAAAGAAGTTTAGTGTTACATACTGGACCTTGTTCATGAATCGGGCGTGTTGTCCAATTAAGTTGACCTCCATAACTTAATTAACTTTTTACTTTTTAGTGGGTATTTCTTTTCTCGTGATGGGCTGAATCCAGTTAATTAATGGTTGTATCTAAGTATTATTTTTCTTCTACTTCCTTGATTAATACTATTATTGTGGAGTAAGTAGTGTGTACCCATCAAAGCGAAACACAAACAATTATTTTTAAGAAAAATTTAAGTTAAGAAAATATTTTGTGCGCGTCGTGAAAAAAATAAGCCCATTGTTTTGACATTTCCCCTTACAAAATTTCTTGAAAAGATAAGCGGAAGAGTGAAGAGTTTGCTCGAAGGATCGCACCATGGAAACTTCGTGGAAGAGGGATTTCCCTACTCTATGTTTTAAAACCAATCCACTCGTAATTTTTTAAGTGCTATTCGCAGTGTGTTGACTTGACTCACTCCTTTATTTCATATACATTCACAACGTCCTCATCTTATACCGACTGCCATTCCCATTTCTAACTCTTCTTTATTTCCTTCTCATTTCCTCATTGAGATATTCACAACCTCCTGCTCATAGATCTTATGGCTTTGAGGCTTTCCCTACCAACAGAGATCCCTCGTCTTCTTCTTCCACTAGCTGATGGGAATATGATGTTTTTTAAGTTTTCGAGTTGAAGATTCTCGTAATGGTTTTATGGGCTATTTGTTCGAGGCTTTATGTCGGGAGGGTTTTAATACTTTCATCGATTATAAGCTTCCAAAAGGAGAAGAATTTTCTGAAGAACTTCGCCGAACCATTGAATTGTAAATGATTTCAGTTGTTATAATTTTTGAAAACTATGCATCTTTCACATGGTGTCTGGATGAATTTGTCAAAAATTTTTAGTGTAAGAAAACTGGGCAGTTGGTTTTACCTGTTTTTTACAAACTGGATCCATCAATAGTACGTAAACAAAAGGAGAAATTTGGGATAGCGTTGATTGAACATGAAGAGAAATTCAAGGATAACAAGGAAAAGGTAGAGAAGTGGAGAACAACTCCAACTAAAGCGGCTAATTTGTCTAGATTTCATTACGAGGACAGGTATTTATCTAATAATGAGCCTTATGCTTTGATGAGTTTTACACGTTAAACATCATATGCCGAATTGTGCTAGTATTTTTTTTCCTGATAATTTAATATCTTCGACTATTAAGGTGGTTAGGCTACAAAGTCATAACATCTTAAAATTATGCAAGTATTACATATTGGGTATCCAAAATGTTTCTTTGCCCGCCTAAAGGGAGTTCCATTCAACTTCCTGCGAAACGGCAAAAAGTGATTTCTTATATTAAAAAAAAAATTTAAATTAATGACAATTCTCAAATTTATAACTTCCATGCATTTTACTTTATTAAAATTGTGTTACTTGTAATGCACAAAATTATACATCTTTAATTCGTCTTAAATATTGTGTTACTAGTAGTTGTAATACACAAAATTATACACTTGAATTTATCTTCAATCTTCATACTTATATTTGTAGCTAATACAAATGATTCTTATGTTATTTGATTGGCAGCTACCCTAAATCTCATTTTATCAGAGGAATTATTGAAAAGGTATCAAGTACTAAATTAAGTCACACACAGTTATTTGTTGCTAAATACCCAGTTGGAGTAAATTCTCGTTTAGAGGCCATAGAATTGCTTTTAGATGCAAACTCAAATGATGTTCTTATAGTAGGGATTCATGGAATGGACAGGGATAGGTAAAACTACAATTGCAAAAGCTGTTTATAATAGAATTGCTTATCGTTTTGAAGGAAGCAATTTTCTAGATAATATTAGAGAACACTCAAGGACAAATGATGGAATAATTCAACTACAAGAGACACTTCTTCATGACATCTTAGGAGACAGAAAATTGAAAGTGAGTAGCATACACAAAGGAATTAAAGTGATAATTGATAGACTTCGACTGAAAAGGGTTCTTTTAATCCTTGATGATGTGGATAAATCAAACCAAATAGATTGTTTGCTTGAAAAATGTGAATGGCTTGCTCCTGGAAGTAGAATGATAATAACAACAAGAGACAAACATGTGCTAACTGCTTTTGGGAAAGGTTCTTTAATGTATGAGGTTAACAAAATGGGTCCAGATGATGCTAAGAAACTCTTCATTCAGCATGCTTTCGGAACAAACAAACCTGAGACAACTTATTCGCAATTGGCAGAGAAGATTATATGTTTTGCTTATGGTCTTCCGTTAGCTCTTCATGAATGGGGAAGTGCATTAAAGAAGTATCAAAAAGATTCCAAACAAAGAAATTTTAGAAATACTCAAAATAAGTTATGAAGGATTGGACCAAACTGAACAAGATATTTTTCTCGATATTGCATGTTTCTTGAAAGGGCGAAAAAAAGATTCTTTCCTAAATATATTAGAGGCTTGTAATTTATATCCAAATTTTGGTATTTCGAAACTTATTGGTAAGTGTCTCATAACTGTTGATTGGTATGGCATCTTATTGATGCATGACTTGGTAGAGCAAATGGAAAAGGAAATTGCTCTTCAAGAATCACAAGTGCCTGGAGAATGTATTAGGATATGACAGTATGAGGATCCTCGCAATGTGCTAATTGGAAATACGGTACGAGTCCTTCCTTTTCACTTCTTTTCCTATTTTAACAGGGCAGAAGAAATTAATATTTTTTTATTAAGGCAAAAGAAAATATAAGTTCTCAATATATTATTTCTTTACAATTACAAGATTGTTATATTTTAGCACATTCTATTGTTTAGTGTGGTTCACTTAATACTTTTTCCAACTAGGGATTGGAAAAAATTCGAGGCATAATGTTGCAATCACCTGAGCTAGAAGTGGTAGAGTTGAAACTCCATCCTCAAGCTTTCAGAAGAATAGAAAATATCAAATTTTTTTTATAGTTAGCAATGTTCACATTGGTAGTCAACTTGAATATTTCCCAAATGGAATCAAGCTTCTTGATTGGCCTTTCTATTCCTCTTCCTTGCCATCCAATTTTTGTCCACAACTTGTCTGCCTCAACATGCCACATAGTTACAATAATATGGAGAAGCTATTCAAGAAGGTATGATTATAGTTTTCTTAATCATGATTTATTTAATTATAATTTTAAATTTTTTGAAGAAATAGTTTTTTTTTTTTCCTACAGGAGTTTCCTCTCGAAATGTTGAAAGAAATCAATTTCAATCACTGCAAATCCATTCAGAAAATACCTAAGTTGTGGGCTCCAAATTTGGAGACATTAAGTCTTTCTCTTTGTATAAATTTAGTTGAGGTTCACGAACCCATTGGACTTCTTGATAAGCTTAAAACTTGTCCTAATTAAACTTGATAAGCTTAATACATATTATGTTTAAACAATACATAACTAGTTCCAATTATCTTGTCTAAACATAATATGTAACCATGGCTTTTGAGTGGAGTTGTGGTATGCTTTTGTGTTAGAACCCCTTTCCCTCTTCCTTGTGTGTGTATTTGTTTCTCAAAAAAAAAAAAAAAAAAAAATTATGTATTGTTTTTTGAGCAATAGCCATGATGAGTCCATAAAAACCATTAAGGTCGTCCATCTTAATGGACGATCATTGCGTCATTAGTAGGCCATCAAAGATAGATGAGTAACCACCCTACACATTCATTAATGACCATTAAAGGTTTTAAACTCTCTCATCAAGATAAGGAACGTTACAATTAGGGTAATAATCACCCTCATTTATGTCTAACAGCTACTTAAGTCATCTATAATAAGGACAATCTGTCCATTTGTTAAGGTATGTCAAAAACTACTACAAAAGTAACAAAACACTATCTATATACGAAAGATATGGGCTGATACTAATTTAAGCATCGGAGGCTCCCCTACCGGGCGCAACTCCGTGGTTTCTTTGATCAATCTCTCATTTATCTTGCAGTACCTACGAGATCGTCTAATGCTCCGGAGTGAACAAGTGACCCAATTGATGACTTTGACATTATCAAGCACGCTTTCCAAATTCTCCTTGTACATGTGCATGTGGGTATCTTCTTCTTCTTCTTCTTCTTCTTCTTTTTTTTTTTTTTTTTTTAAAGTTGAATGCATGTGACTGTGAGTACCAAGGTACAAAATATTATATCAACAGAGTAAAACAAGTCCTAAAAAAAAAAAAAAAAAAAGTAAAAACCGTGTTTGTTCTGACAAAGCTCAATTATGAACCAAGATATAAGAACCACGGTGTATTAGAGTGCGATCTATGACATTTTAAGGACTTAGGATTTAAGATCCTAAGATCTGGATTGAAATAATGATAACTATAATTAGGAGCAGCTTAAAAATCATCAATATCTGACCAGTGGGTTTTGATACACCCACGCAATAATGATTTTAGTGTGTTCAATTCTTGAATTTCTACCATTCTTCGTATGATTTTATTTACGAAAAATTACAAATTCTTTTAAATTAAGTCATTAAAAAATAGTCAAAATACTAAAACCACGGATGTAGGCCTCAAGTGCCAAACCATGTTAAAAACTCGCTCTCTGTCTCTCTTTTTTTTCTAAGGTTTTCTTCACACTCCGATTAAGTATTAGTTATTATCATTAGAGAAACTTAAACTAGATAATAATATGATTGACCCACAATCAGAAACATTGTGGCATTGTTTCAAAGTTTATAAAGAAGTTTAGTGTTACATAGACCTTGTTCAGGAATCAGGCGTGTTGTCCAATTAGGTTGGCCTCCATAACATAAACTCATTAGTTTTTAGTGGGGGTATCTTTTCACGTGATGGGCTAAATCCATTTAATTACTGGTTGTATCCAAGTATTATTTTTCTTATAACATCCTTGATTAATACTGAACGGTGATGGAATATAGACGAAGTCTTTAGTCAATTGTGCATTGTGAAAAAAAAATAAGAATTTTTTAGGCTCATTGTTTTGTCATTCGCATTCCCCTTAAATTTCTTGAAAAGAAAAGCGGAAAAGTGAAGACATCTGGGACCGTTTGCTCGAAGGATCGCACCGTGGAAAGTGGAAACTTCGTGGAAGAGGGATTTCCCTACTTTCTGTTTTAAAATCAATCCACTCGTAATTTTTTAAGGGCTATTTGCAGTGTGTTGACTTGACTCACTCCTTTTTCATATACATTCACAACGTCCTCGTCTTTTACCGACTACCATTCCCATTTCTAACTTTCTTTATTTCCTTCTTATTTCCTCATTGAGATATTCACAACCTTCTGTTCATAGATCTTATGGCTTTCCCTATCAACAGAGACCCCTCTTCTTCTTCCACTCTTTGGGAATATGATGTTTTTTTTAAGTTTTTGAGGTGAAGATACTCGTAATGGTTTTACAGGCCATTTGTACGAGACTTTATGTCGGGAGGGTTTTAAAACTTTCATCGATTATAACCTTCCAAAGGGAAAAGAAATTTCCGAAGAACTTCACCAAACCATCGAATTGTCAATGAGTTCAGTTAAAAACTCAAATGATGTTCTTATAGTAGGGATTCATGGAATGGGAGGGATAGGTAAAACTACAATTGTTTATAATAGAATTGCTTATTGTTTTGAAGGAAGCAGTTTTCTAGAAAATATTAGAGAAAAGTCAAGAACAAACGATGGAATAATTCAACTACAAGAGACAATTCTTCATGACATCTCAGGAAGCAGAAAATTGAAAGTGAACAGCACATCCAAAGGAATTAATGTGATAATTGATAGACTTTGACATAAAAGGGTTCTCTTCATCCTTGATGATGTGGATAAATCAAACCAAGTAGATTTTTTGCTTAAAAAATGTGATTGGTTTGCTCCTGGAAGTAGAATCATAATAACAACAAGAGACAAACATGTACTAATTACTTTTGGTAAAGGTTCTTTAATGTATGAGGTTAACAAAATGGATCTAGATGATGCTAATAAACTCTTCATTCAACATGCTTTCAAAACAAACAAACCTGAGGCAGCTTATTTGCAATTGGCAGAGAAGATTATATGTTTTGCTTATGGTCTTCCATTAGCTCTACAAATAATAGGTTCTAATTTGCGTGGAAGAAGTTTATGTGAATGGAAAAGTGCATTAGAGAAGTATAAAAAGATTCCAAACAAAGAAATTCTAGAAATACTCAAATTAAGATATAAAGGATTGGACCAAATTGAACGGAATATTTTTCTTGATATTGCATGTTTCCTAAAGGGGCGGAAAAAAGATTCTGTTATAAATATATTAGAGGCTTGTAATTTATATCCAAATTTTGGTATTCCAAAACTTATTGATAAGTCTCTCATAACTGTTGATTAGCATGACATCTTATTGATGCACGACTTGGTAGAACAAATGGGCAAGGAAATTGTTCTTCAAGAATCACAAGTGCCTGGAGAACGTACTAGGATATGGCATTATGAGGATGCTTGTAATGTACTAATTGGAAATATGGAAAAAGTCCTTCCTTTTAACTTTTTTCCTCTTTTTAACGAGGCAAAAGAAATGAATATTTTTTATAAGGCAAAAGAAAATATAAGTTTCTCAATATATTATTTCTTTACAATTACAAGATTGATATATTTTAGCATATTCTATTGTGTAGTGTGGTTCACTTAATACTTTGTCCAACTAGGGATTGGAAAAAATTCGAGGCATAATGTTGCAGTCACTTGAGCTAAAACCGGTAAAGTTGAAATGCGATCCTCAAGCTTTCAGAAGAATGGAAAATATCAAATTTTTTATAGTTAAAAATGTTCACATTGATAGTCAACTTGAATATCTGCCAAATGGAATTAGGCTTCTTGATTGGACTCTCTATTCCTCTTCCTTGCCATCCAATTTTTATCCACACGACAACTTGTCTGCCTCTACATGCCACATAGTTACAATAATATGAAGAAGCTATTCAAGTAGGTATGATTATAGTTTTCTTAATCATTATTTATTAAATTTTAAATTTAAATTTTTTGAAGAATTTTTTTTTCTACAGGAGTTCTCACTCGAAAATTTGAAAGAAATCAATATCAGTTACTATAGATCCATTAAGAAATTACTTGAGTTGCGGTCTCCAAATTTGGAGAAATTAGATCTTTCTTATTGCCCAAATTTAGTTGAGGTTCATGAATCTGTTGGATTTCTTGAGAAGCTTAAAACTTGGAATCTTTTTGTGTGCTTTGAACTTCAAACTCTTCCAAGAAGACTCAAGTTGAAATCTCTTGAATGTTTTAATCTTAATCTCTGCGTAAGGCTCGAGAAGTTCCCTGATATTCATCCAGAAATGAAAATGTTTAAAAAAACTACTATTGTTCGAGTGTGGTATCAAAGAATTGCCTTCATCAATCGGGTATCTCACTTAGCTTCAAACGTTATACCTTCTGAATTGCCATGACCTTAGGGAAATTCCAAGTAGCATCTATAAATTGCAAAAACTTGAATCATTTGATTTTCCTACTAACATATTGAGACCAACTTCCAATTCTTTTGATGACTCTTTCGGATATGGCTTTGTGAATTTAAAGAGTCTTATGCTCGTCAGTGACAATATAATTGAATTAGATTTTATGGAGTCTCAGTACTTTGCATTGGAAAGTCTACATTTAGCAGTCAAAATTGTTACCATCCCT
The DNA here is from genome assembly GCF_040712315.1 of Castanea sativa. Lineage (NCBI taxonomy): Eukaryota > Viridiplantae > Streptophyta > Magnoliopsida > Fagales > Fagaceae > Castanea > Castanea sativa. Next base: position 10,728,671 of record NC_134014.1, on the reverse strand, counting down.
AAAAGCTTTAGCACATTAACTAGATTAAGGAAACTTCGTATGGTGAATTGCCAGCATCTTCTGGAAATTCAAGGGCTTCCCCAATCTTTAAGTTATTTGGAGGCAATAAAAAACTGCAGGTCGTGGGATCAACAATCATCAAGCAAAATGTTGAGTCAGGTCTGTCTCTCTCATTCTATCTCCCAGTTATATATGAAGAAACAATTTTATTACCTTTCCCCAAATACATAATTAGATTTGGTAAACTACAGGCTATTGAAAATTTTGTTAATTTCAATCAAATGGGAGAGATTCAAGGCATTTCAACGGATCCACAGTCCTCAACCGGATTATCGCATCAGCTGCCTACTGTCTCTCCCTCGCTCTCTGATGACTTGGAATCTAAAACTGCGATCTTTGATTTCGAATTTATACTGCCAGCATTTGAGATTCCAAAGGAATTCAACCACCAAAGTGTTGGAAATTCCATATCATTTTTGGTCGGTCGGAAATGTCCAAATCCTTTTGCTGTCTGCATTGCTCTTACGCTGGGAATCGGGCGTTTTCGTTATGCGATTTATCTTTCCGTCAATTGTTGTGAAGAAACTCTCTACCATCGCCATCAGTGTGATTTAGAACACGAGCGTGAACCTTTGTGGTTATTGACTTTATCTCATCGGAAATTGCAAAAGTATTTGAGTGACTCAAATTTATCTGAACAGAATGAAGTTAAGGTTTTATGTAAAATCGAGGAGTGGAATGATATATCTTTTTCTTATGAGCCAATAAATCTTACGGGTTTCATACAAAGGATGTGGGTCCGTGTAGAATGCATCTGTTGTCCTCATAAATCTGGTATTCCTTCCTAACTTGCTCTTTCTGAGTGCAATAGTATAGATGACATTGAGTCCCCACTTTTACTGATATTTAATTTAATTAGCAAATGATTTAGAAGCAGGAGAACATGAGTCTGACTTAGATTCAGCATTAGGCTCAACCGTAGGTGATGGGTTTCATTTGGGTTCTTCTTCAAAGACAAAGAGGACAACATCTTGGTCAGAGTTCGAAAAATTCTCTCGCTCTTTCTTCGCACGCTCCTCCTCCTAGTCGGCCCCCTTCACACGTATGTATTACAACTCCAAACCCTCTTTGCTTTTGGGTATTCTAATGGTACTGTTATTAGTGTACATTGAGTGCTTCATTTGTTTTTTAGACATACATACATAAAAAGTGCTTTTATATGTTGTAAATTGGGTTTATTTCAGTTCAGACTTCAGATATTCTTATTCAATTTTTTTTTATTTTTTTAAATTCCATAACTCTCTTTCAACTTTTTTTAAATTTTATAAGTTTGTTGTGGTACTTGTTTTCCTTAAAAACGGTTTATAAAGCTGAAAGAGAATTTTGGCAGTATGACCCTGTTGAGACTGTAGCTTGCTATATTTGTCATGAAATGGAATGTGTTTTTGTTATTGTTGGAATAATATGGTGTTTGAAAGATTGAAGGATAAGTTTTAGTTACAAACTTGGTTGTAGCCAATGAATACAACACTCACTAAAAAAATTAGTATTATTGGATATTTGAAAAATCTAACTATTAGATTGCATGTTCTTTAGGTTCTTACGCTCCGTTTGTTTCAATGGAAAACCTTGTGTAAAGATAGTTTTCCTTATTTTCCAATGTTTGGTAGCATAAAAAAATATGAGTCAAAGGAAAACTATCTTTAGTCAATATAAAAAGTATGGCTTATTTTTAGAGATTGTTTTCCATTAAATTTTTTTGGAAAACAACTCTATCTCACAGCAAGCTAAATAAGGAAAGTTAAGAGGTTGTTTTTCAACTTATTTAAAATTGCTACCAAACATTGGAAAATGAGATAGTTTTATAGAAAATGCTTTTTAAAAAATGACTCATTTTCTAGAAAACATCATTATTAAAACAAACAGAGCGTTAATGCACAAGTTAAATTTTATACCAATAAGATTTTATTTACTATTCAAATTATAAACTTATTTTTTATGTATAATTTTACACTACAAAAAGTTAAAATTTAAACAGTTGATTGAAAATATAGTTATTTATCTTTAAAAATTTGCAAGCATGGAGGGTATAAGCAAATGCATTTCTTTGTTTCTTTGCTTGATGCATTTCTTTTTGAGTAAAATGAAATAGGCGAATAATTTTTTTTTCTTTTGCATAGATAGCAAATATATAATTAAAAACTATCATAGGAGAATGTGAGCATTGTCACTTTTTGATTGAAAACGAAAAAACAAAAAAAGAAGCAAAAACAAAAACAAAAAAGAGAATTGAACTTGATTAATGATTCTGGATGTTATTGAGATTATATATGAGAAGATCGACGTGTAAGTGATCTCTTAGGCACAAACTTGATATGATTTATTATCATGTGAGTAAAAAATATAAGGAATAATAGCAATGATTGTTACAATTAATTTATAGATTATGAGAAGAAAACCCACAATATAAGGGCATGTTTGGTAAACTGTAATAGGCGCTATAATGTAATAGTTATTCTTATAGTTTAGTTATTCGTTAGTTTGGTTATATTTTTATTACAAGGAATAATCAATCCATTATGAATAGCTATTCTTCAAAACTAGTAAGTTGCCCGTGCGATGCACGGATAATGTTATAATGTTTTATATAAATTCATTTTTGTAAAATATTATACATATATTATAGCATATTTATTATACAATTTTGTTAGTAATGAGTTCATCATAAAAAGTAACAATTATAAATTGCATACATATATCTATTATAATTATTTTGTTCAAGTAATGACCAATAATTAAAACAACTTTGGAGTAATATTGTATAATAAAAGTTGATAAAAGTATATTAATTCATTCTATATTATTGATTTTTATTATGTGATGTAATAAAAAGCTTCATTACGAAATCTTTTTTTTTTTTTTGTTTCTTTAATGCTTTGTTATTGCGGTATGGTGACCCTTGTTATCATCATCAGTTTCTCCATCTTTAACGTTTGAAGTTTAGTCCGTCCACATTTGTTCCATTTTTGAGCTTTAATCACTTTTTTCTTTTGTTGCATCATTTGTGTTAATCACTAATCAATTGGCACTGGGAGATTCCAGATTGGATCTTACAAAGTTTGAACTTTGTTGCTAAGATTTTTTGTAGGTATTTGCATTTATATTAAATTTTAATTATGTGACAGTTTTTTGTGAATGTTTTTATTTTTTTATTTTTGTTAATTTTGGAATAGTGCAGCAAAAAGAATTAATATAGCATATTGGATTGTGTATATTTTTTTCTTTCTTTCACACATTTTTGTCATTTGAAGGTGCATCAAAAATTTTAGCAACTATGTAATTTTCAAAACCATCATTTATATTAAATTCATTCAAAGGAAGTAGGAAAATCCATTTTTTTCGTAATTTTTTTTTTCAAATCACGTGGGATTTCTTCTCCAATATCAATAGTTTTACAATGATTTAAATAAGTTGTACCTCAGTTTATTTTTCAGCAAGATCTCTTGTAGATTGATTTAGGATTTTCTCGATATCTCGATCAAATATCACAAAATTTGTTTTGACTGTTGCATCAAAAACTTCAATTTGAATCTTGTATTTGAAGTAATTTGCAATTGTGTGTGTGTGTATATATACGCACATATATATATATATATATAGTCGTTATAGTGAGATAAATATATTATAAATATTTGGAAAGTATGTAGTTAATGTGAGTGCCGCCTCTAACTTTGGGATAGAAAGATTTGTTTTTATTTCACATTTTGCGCACCAAAATGATCCTACTTGTGGTTTGACATTCTTTTCACAAAGTATGCACAAAATGTAATACCAACCCATTGTTGTATCAACGTTACTTATTGTTGCAATAACCTAACAGTTCACATCTTGCAATGAACTTAGAAATTAATATGTATTATTCTTTTAACGTAAATAATATGATGTGTTATTATTTTTTTACGTAAATAATGAGTATAATTTGAAATGATTAACAAACCTGTTTTGTAGGATTTCACTCAATGCTTTTTATCCTTACTATTGTCTTCATATTATTTAAAGATAAATCCTCCTATGAATATTGTTTTGCATGTATTTTTGGTATTTCTTATATAGGATCATGTTTTTTACCATTCCTATCATTGAATTTTTTTAAAGAAAATATTAAGTTAATGGCATTTTGTGAGATAATATATACTATTTATTAGACTTTCTATTATTATAAATTTTAGAAATATGCACTTGTAAATTTTTTCAACAACCTCAGGGGTCTCAAGATTTATATATATTTTTGTTGCACTGGTCGATGACAAAGAATTTGTCTGCATAAATTGCATAGAACATTGTTAATAGACAAAAGCATATTGAATTGAAATTGGAGAAAAATGGAGACACGATTTCACGAGAATGAGATTTTCTAAAAGTATCATCTATATGTGGGGAAAGAATAAGAGGGTTTGCAAGAAGGTAAGAGTTTTTGCTTTGATTTACACATGTGAAGGGTCAAACTTTGGTCATAATATTTAAGGTAATAATTGGGTTTGAGTTTTTTTATAAAGTTTGGTCTACTTTTAAAAGGTAGTCCATTTTGTAATGAATAATTTTTAGTCTAATTGGTCTAATTGTCAAGAACAACTCATATTTGATATAATAGTAAAAAGTAGTTATTATAATCTATTGGGTAACAGTAAAAAATACTTAATAAAAAAAAGGTAAAAAATGATAAATTTTTATAATAGTAAAAATAAGTTACTATGATTTATTGGGTAACAATAAAAAAAACTTGATGAAAAGAGGTAAAAAAGGCTAAATGCAACATTAGAGTGCCACATGGCAAGACCTCATACACTCTCACAAAAGTTCTCTGTTTTTATATATATATTGATGAGAAATAACTATTCCTCTTTAAAAGGTTGTATTAGCTATTTCTTAGTAAGTGCAGTAATTTCAAAACTTAATATATTTCCAAATAAACAAACTTTCCATATATATATCTAACAATTATAAAAATAAAAAATCATAAAAAATAACACATATCTCTCTTAAATTTAAAAATAACAATTTTTAAAGAAAGTTTCTCTGTCGCTAAGAAAGGTGGTCTCTCCCCTTCTCTTAGGCAATAGAATTGCTGTACCTTCTTGTAAGGTTTGTTCTCCCCTCGCGCAGCAACATTGCGTGTAGGGCTAGTGGGTTTTCTTTTTTTTGGGGGCTCTGGGAAACAGTCTTTTTCGGGGTCTCTTCTCCTCTTTCAACTCTATTCACTTTAGAATTGGATTTCTTCTTCTTTCAACGATCTTTATGGAAGAACTTACAAAACATTGGAGCTGCTTGTCCTTGTCCGAGAGGTAAGGGGATGACTTATGTTTCAAAAAGGATCGATGTTCAAAGAAGCATATTATAGCAGCCTTTTTCCTCACGAAGCGGGCATTGAACATGGATACAATAGCTCGGACTTTCAAACCACTGTGGAAAGCAGACAATGGTTTTACAGTAAGCAACGAGGGATCTCATAGGGCCCTATTTGTCTTTGATAATAAGGAAGATGTGGATCATATCCTGGCTAGCGAACCATGGAATTTCGAAAAAAGTTTGGTCGTCCTTGAAAGGTACGATAGACAAACCCCTTTGGATGATCTAAAACTGGACAGGGCATCTTTTTGAGTTCAAGTATACAACATCCCAATTGGATATAGAAATAAGGCAGTTGCTAAAGACATTTGCGAAGCCATTGGTTGGGTGGACCGCTCCACTGGTGTTGCAGATTGTGAGGGAGGTAGGTTCATTAGAGTACGAGTCACACTCGATGTTTTCCAGCCACTTTGCAGAGGAAGAGTCGTCTCTTTCGAGGATGGTGGAAAAATATGGATTAGTTTCAGGTATGAACGGTTACCCAACATATGTGATGAGAATCAACAGGCATTAAAGGATCCATTGCATGTTCTAGTTGGGCCTATTACAAGAGTAAGATCCAAGAAGATCAAAGAAGCACTTAATGGGCTGATTCAAGAGATTTGGGTTGATTCTAACGTAGGACATTCCAAGCTTGGCCCAAAGGAAGATGAAAGCATAATAAATTTAATTCAAACTATTTAGGGCTGATCTGGCTTAATTGGGAGTGATTTATGGCGTGAATTAATGGCTGGTTGACTTCCCAGCTCTATATCAGTTAAGGCAGATTTTTTCCTATTTTAGATCTACTAATTTCAGACCAAATCAACTTTTATTTAGGGTTTTATTATTTAGTACGTTTTTTAGGTATTTTCCTTGTTTTTAGGTGCATTTAATGCTTTTTAGGTCAAACTTGATTCCTGATATGGTAAGGTATCGATTAGGAGTTATTTTAGAATATATTTTCTTGTCTGTCAAGTTTTGTGGAGTCCTTAAATAGGCCTTGAAGTCTGTAAACGTTTTTTAAGAATATTATTGAATAAAAATCAGAAAAGGTGAGGCTTTGCTCTCTTTTGGTTCTTCAAGAACTGTGAACTTATCAAGGATTTTTCCTTGTGGCGTTCAAACATTATACCTTTGGTTCGCGATTCTTTATAATCATTGGGTCAAGGTCAACTTATACCTTTGGTTCGCGTTTCGATTATAAATATTGGGTCAGGGTTTCTATCATAAATCTGAATTTTAGCTTTCCTGGATAAATATTCCAATATTTTTGTTGGGTCTCAAAGCGTGTCGATTGAAGTTCGCATCAATTGGTATCAGAGCACAGGTTCTAAAATCAGTTTTTTATCCCTTTATCTTTTTTTTTTTGTTATTATCCTATCCTGTTTCTTTTGTGTTCTTCATTCATCGTTCTTTTTTTTTTTTGTTTTTGTTGAAGTGCACTAGGTTAAAATCGTGCACCCAGTTCCCAAAAAAAAAAAAAAAAAGTGAAAAAAAAGACATCTGAAAGGAAATAGAAAAAAAAAAAAAATTGTTTGTAGTTTCAATTCTCTCATACCAGAATATCATTTTCTTTTGTCCTCTTCCTTTGATTTAGTGTTTCTATCATATTTTCTTACCGTTGGTATTTGTTTTTACACTACAAGTTGAATTTCTTGATCAAGTTTATTAGTTTAATGAAGAACTGAAAAGGCGAAGTTATGAGTGGAAAAAGGCAAGGGAGTGTGAGACTAATATCGGGAAAAAGCCAATTTAAGAGTGAAACACTAGTAGGAGTGACATAATTTGAGTGCAAACACGTGAGGGAGTGTTGTGAGGAATTATTTCTAACAATTCTCTGTTGTTTCAAAAGTATGTCTTTCAGGTGTGAAACATCAAATAAGGAAGGAGGGGAGGAGTCGTCCATCATTTTACAGGCTATGCAACAACAATTTGAACGCATGAACGTGGTGTTTAATGAGATCCGGGATCGGATGGATAGGCAAGACACTGTTATTGCTACTTTGCGTGAGGAGCGTCCCCAAAGAGGCCCTAATGCTAGAAGGCAAGAAAGGCGTTCTCGCATGAATGATTCTGATGACTACCATGAGGATCAGTTTGAAGATGAAGAAGATCAAGCTTGATTGAACAATGAGGGCAGGTTTGTGCCAAGGAGAGAAAGGCGAGGTAGAGGTTTCCGAAGAGATCCAAGATGGCAAGATGGGACTGATAGGAACCTAGGAAACATAAAAATGAAGATACTAACATTCCAAGGGAAAAATGATCCAGAAGCATACTTGGAGTGGGAGAAGAAGGTGGAGTTAATCTTTGAGTGCCACAACTACTCCGAGGAGAAAAAGGTAAAACTCGCTGTCATTGAGTTTACTGACTATGCTATTATATGGTGGGATCAACTTGTGATGAATAGAAGGAGAAACCATGAGAGACCTATTGAGAGTTGGGAGGAAATGAAGGCAATCATGAGGAGGTGGTTTGTTCCTAGTCACTACTATAGAGACTTGTATTAGAAATTACAGAGTCTTACTCAAGGCTATAGGAGCATGGATGACTACCATAAGGAGATGGAGATTGCCATGATTCGGGAAAATGTAGAGGAGGATAGAGAAGCTATCATGGCAAGGTTTCTAAATGGGCTGAATCGTGACATTGCCAACGTGGTGGAGTTGCAGCACTACGTGGAGTTGGAGGACATGGTGCACATGGAAATAAAGGTGGAACAACAGCTTAAAAGGAAAGGAACTCGGACATTTCAAAATCCGGGCTCCTCTACTTCATGGAGGTCAAATGGGAGGAACAACGAAAGGGCTGTTTTCAAGTCCAAAGCCGAACCACAAAAAAGGAGAGATGAAGCTCCCAATATCAACAAAGGTAAAAATGAATTCCAGATTCGTAATCGTGATATTAAGTGTTTTCGTTGTTTGGGAGTAGGTCATATTGCATCACAATGCCCAAATAAGAGGACCATGATCGCACGTATTGATGGAGAGGTGGAAACTAAAAGCGAGGAAGATGATGACCAAATTCCATCACTTGAGGATGC